>NC_070586.1:38985602-39285602 GCF_027409825.1 Scomber japonicus | reverse complement strand
TCATTATAACTTAGTGTCAACAGGTATCAGATAGTAAACACCCAAGTATGAGGCATAGTTTGATTTCTCTCCATTTCCTCTGTGGCTATGCTTTTTCAAATTTAAATTGCTGCATTGCTTTAAACCTGTAAATCTGAGATGTAACAATAAGGGTGCTTTTGAGGAAAGTATGAGGTAGGTATGAACACTTTTAACCAAGTTCTTGCATAATGTTGAATTTGAGGAGGGTCATAATTATTTAATCATTCCTGATGCCAAAAATGTCAGTTTTGGGGTAGCTGACCAACATATCAACTACAAAGGGAGGGTGGGTGTTAAAGTGTTAAAGGGGTTAAAGCAATTCATCACTCAAATGTGGGTAAGAACAGTAGAATGTTGGGAAATGTTTTTGGTCAATGATGCAAATCCCTAGCTGCATTACCTTCATTAATTCTGAAGTAGCCTCACAGTCTTTGAACTCTGCATAGCCCATGTCCTGCAATGTGAGGAGCGCCACTGCCACAGAGTTACTCAAAGTCTGAGCAGCCAGGGAGACCTTGATTGACTGTATAGGGAGAAATGAAGAGCACATTAGCGTTACAAGATACAAACAAGTATAAAAACACAATAAAGCCCTAGAGCCCATTTCTATTGCGGCCCTCTATACATAAATCATCATGCAAACATACCTTCATCTTTTGATTAGCAAAGTCCACATGCTTATCTGTGACTCGGTTTGCAACATGTAGTCCTCTTTTCTTTTGGACATTGTTCAGCTGAACTATGTACATACAATTGATACTGCCAGTACTGCTTCTAATTGGGCTGTATGCCTGCAGAATCAGATTTTTTTTTTCACTGCACACGTCAACTGTAAAGCACCATATTCTGCATAATTATGTAAATACAATCAAAATGAATAAAAAGCAGAACAGTCAGCTAAGATAGGCAATATTGAGCATGTACCTGCAACATATTGCGTGTCAGCTTGAGCATGTGGCAAGCGTCCATCATAACAAAAACATTGTCATGGGTTACTGGATGTGGGAAATGGGTCTTCAAGGGCTCACAGGGGTCTGCTTTTAAATCGCACCCAAGTTGGGTGCACATACTGATGTTTGATGCATGACCATCCATTGTCAAGCACACCACCCTTATCTGACGATAATGCAGCTCTTCTAATGTATGTTCTACCAACACTTTCTGTGATTCTGGTGTGAGCGACTTGGTCAAATAATATGCTATTGGAGCTTTCCATAAACACAAGAACCTCAGAAGCTATGTCCGTCTCATTCAATTGATCCCCCATGTCCACATATCCAAACATTGTTTGTGTCTGAGGATCATGTTGGACGTGTTTTTTTATGGATATGGCATCCAGCATCAGAGTGACACATAATTGACCTCATCTTCCTGACGCTGTCTTTCCAGCATGTCCAACATCATTTTGTTGAGACCAGGTCTGGCATCAAGAGAGCTCAGCCACCTTGTATAATAAAAAGTAGACATTTAACCACTAACCCAAGCATCCCTATGGTGGACACTGGACATACTAAATAATATTGTCTGTAGTGCTTAATGTAATTGAGTGTAAAATTAGACATCATGAAGAATACCTTTGCAATGAACTGGGATGTGGCAGGTGAATATGAAGAGTATTTCTCAGGTAGTGATATGCCTTCGGACCATGCAGATGGAGCATAAGGGCAAAATCTCTCTGGGCCTTGGTGTACTCTACGCCCTGCCTCGACAGGAGATGAACCGGATGATCTGAAATTCAATTAGAAAAAGTGATTCAGTAGGTCTCCTTTTAATAGTAACTAGGAAGTCAACAAAGAACATTAAATACACAAAATATTCAATGTGATATTTTAATTTTACCTGAGTAGCATTCAAGCTTGTCTTTCAGCTCTTCGTTGATGAGATTTTTCTCCTTCAGTTCCTCCAGAAGAGCCTGCATGTTGTTACTTTTTTTTCTCTCCTCAAGGCATTACTCTTCTCCCGCTGCAGTTTCCTCACTCTCGCTGAGGATGCTTCAAGTTTGGCCTTTATAGCCTTAGGGCAAGCAGGCAATGAATACAAGTGGTCAGTGGCCTGCCGCTTGCGGCCCAATCTCCTCTCTCCAGTGGCTCCCTGTTGTTTTGGCAAAATATACAAATATATAAATAATAGTAATACGGAAATTAATAACTTACTTTTTCAACAATTCAATCTTCACTTTTGAATTCTGTGAGCCTGAATACATTTTTAGGTTCTCCAATTCTCCAACAGAAAACACAACAGCATACTTTTAAGAAATGGTATAGGCTTCTCCACTTATAAGACATTTTGTGGCTCTGGACAAACATGTAAAGGTTGCCTACCCCTGGGTGTAGTTATAATGTTCACATATGTTTATTCATTCCAGTGTATGAGTGACAGAGAAAGTGAGATAGCCAGTGGTTTTCAAACTTTTTACACAGAGTACCACCTCAAATAATATTGGGCTCTTAGACTACCAACACCATCATAGACCTGGGTACCATCAAGATAAAGGATTTAATAAAACAAGCCACATGCAAATACTCACAACATCACACATCAAGTCCATTGGCAGGTTATCTTCCGCTCTTCTAGAAGTGGTTGTGCTTCTTGTTGCTACCGACTAAAATAAACATAAGTAAAGAAGTTGTGAGTGTCTAAAATGTGCTGTAATAAACAACACATTATATAACTTGCAGAAACAAAAACTACAGTGTGACATTTAATCACATATTAATATTGATATATCAATCTTATACAACTTAAATTATTGTTGGTCAATGATACACAATAGGGCTGAACGATTTATCGTTTTCTGATCGAAATTGCTATTTCAGACAACGCCATCATGTGATCACTAAAGCTGCGGTTTTTGCAGCGCTCCTGACTGACCCAGGATCTGTTGTGTCAACTATTTTACACATACATGCCGTCTCCCTACCATCCTGCCAAGCTCACCAATCAGAAGCGGCATGCTAGGTGACGCTAACCAATCAGTATTAACCGGCTCCTTAATTATAATTATTCAGAAATAGCTTCAGCTGGACCAGAAACGGAGTGAAGGGATTTAATCCCCAAAACAACCAGCACGTCGGTCATTTGGGAGTGTTTCAGGTTTGAGGCTGCAGACGTGCACCAGAAACAGGTACTGTGCAAAACCTGTCGCGCTAAAGTTGCAACATCCAGCGGAAACACAACCAATTTGTACCAGCACTTGAAAAATCAACACAAGCATTTGCATGACGAAAAAGTCCGGTGAAAATGATACTCAGGCCCACTGTAGCAAACAGACTACAATTACAGCATGTTCTGCCAGTGTAACTCTGTATGATAAGAGCAGCGGAGACACCGGGAGATGTCCCCCACCTACTTCAACCAGGTTGCCATCCCACAGCTGTACGCAGAGTGTAAATGCTGGTTTTCTTGACAAAAAAATTGTAAAGAGTGATGTAAAGATGTCAGGGAAGCGAGTATTATTGTTGATTAAGTACTTTTGGGATTGTATTTGTTCTGCACTTCACCCTGACTTGTGGTGTCAGCCTTTGTTTAAAAAAAGATATGAGTTTTATTTTATTACCATCTTAATATACAGTAGGGTTGAATAAAGTACCTTAACTGCTGCTATAGATGTTGATAAGCTAGCTCTCTTGAGCCATAAAAGACTGACCTTGACCTACCTACTTGACTGTTGGGCAAGATCCTTTTTTCCTTTATTGGAATTGTTGAATTTAGTTTTTCTTATTACTTATTTAACATTGTTTAGTTTTTTTGGAATTGTTTTGCATTCTATTTAACTTTTAACTTTTTTTTTAAATTAACACAATTAAGGATTTTTTGCCATACTTTTTTTAAGTACTCTTTTAGTTCTTCATTTGTAATAACTGCCATTGGTCTTTAGTTTTTATCCTTGCATTAGAGTAATAACATTTAATGTTTTAATGTTACTGTACATTGTGAATATTGCACTGAAGCTTGATTTGAAGGAAATTGTGAATCAAATCGAAATCGCAATATCTGCCAGAAAAATCGCAATTAGATCTTTTCCTTTACACGTTTTTAACATGTAAAAGGCTATACGTTTGTTCACATGTAAATGCAGATCAAGCGCTCAAGTCACAATTACTCACCCAGTCCATAATGCAAGCTGTTCCCCGTGAGGTGATAGAGATGTCGTAGGGTGGAAGGCACTGGCACTGCATCCCAGTTAGCTCGCACGTGTATGGACATTGTTGGACTGGTAAGACCAGGAATGACGCCAACAGTCGCAGCGAGTCTTCATAAAGGATGAAGGCACGCCTCCCTATGAGATCTTCCTCACATTCCACCTTGAGTGGTGTTGGGAACGTGGGTGATGTGGTGCCTGGCAGAGGCGAGAGTAAGTCACACATGTACTAGTCATTGCTCAAGTCAAAAGCCTTAACCTCAAAGTCTCAAGCAAGTCCCAAGTTACTGCGGTGTGCAATCTAGCAAGTACAGTCCATGCTATAAGTCAACCTCATTGCTCAAGTCAAACCTGTCAGCTAAATTCTCTTTAAATCCAAATGTTATTTCTTTGACTAGCCCCCTCCATGTCAGTTGTGTCATGCAGTTACAGCATGCTCAATCAGGGATGCTTAAATGGCAACATTACATGTCCCCTGCCCTTACTATCTACTATACAGATAGCTAGCTAGTATATTCTTTATAATAGACACTCACCGAAGTGGTGACAGTGAGCCAGCAATACTGGACAGGGCAGGAGAATTTGAGCCGCCTCCATGTCCTCCGTTGTTTACTGGGCATGGAGGTTGAAACCAGTGTACTGTGTTGGAGGATCAGGGAACCTGTCCCTCACCTCCAACTCAGTACACTGCTGTCAGTAGATGAAATGTCTATAAGTAGCATAACGATACTCCAGTTGTCATCCCCAGGTTTAGCCAAATACTCTGTCATCCCTTTACTGTCTGTAAATGCACAAAGAGCTTCTAGGTGGTATTAGGTTCACTGCATGATCCTGGTCACAGCATTTCTTCTCTTGGTCTGTAGGAATGTCCACACAGTTACTGTAAGTACAACATGACACTCCAGTGAAGGGTGAGGCACAATGTCTACACTGATGCATCATTGTGGCATCAAAAATTAATCCTGGCTGAGTTCACCGGTGAGCTGCCTGTGCTCCCCCAAGAGTATCCCTCGAAGAAGTGTCTGTAAAAATAACAAAGGAAAAACACATAAGGCTTCCTCAGTTATAAGTTTCATGATATTATGTTGGAAATATGGTAATATCAGTGCAGAATATGGACTGGGCTGTCCAGCGTTTTCCAACATGTCTACAACAATCATTTTGATACTGGTCCTATATGGTATATATAATCATTCAGTAGTGTAGCTGATGTTTACAATGACTCACGTGACACATGTCAAATAGACTACAGTAATGTAAAGCACAGAACTGCTATCTAAAAAACACTGTGTGTTGTTAATGCTGTGCAGGACTGATAGGAATATAATTAAATAATGTTACAAACCTCAGCCGTGTCCCTCTGGTCCCTCCGGAGGGTTTCCAGCCTCCACTTCTTCCCTTGCTGCCGGTGTTTGCTTTCCTCCCTATCCCGCCTCACCTGGTCCTGCCTTCAGCCGCACCTCTATCCGTCCCTCGCCCTCTTCCTCTCCCTCTAACCTCCGATACTTCACTCTGCAGACATACAATAAAACGTGTATCCTGCCAGCGCTATCTCGCTATCAACAACACAAAACCTTACAATAAAATAACCGTTAGCTTTGTTTAGCATTATGTCGCCAATGTTAGCATGTATTACTAGCACAATCAAACACTCATAATTGCTATCTTACGTGAGCGATAACTTTTAGCATTATACACTTTCATCTCATCACTTAGAGATGCTTGAAGCCTGAGCGTCTCTCATGCTTGTTCATGAGTTTCTGACTTCAGCAAATAGCTTGTTGTCCCCGAAGGCCACCGTAGCGTCAAAGACTTTGGGAAAGGGAGGGGTGAGCAGCGGAGTGTTGCAATCTAGAATTTCACCGTTGGATACCGCTAAAAACAACACACTGCACCTTTAACATACCTCACTTAAAATTAAATTGTAGCATACAGGTGAAAAAGTTGTAGTAATATAAACTCCCAACAGAAAGCTGTTTTAAATATGTGCCCTCATCTAATATTATGCTTAGTAGATTAACATTTTACACTATGTTACACTTTTATTTAACACAATTTTACTGATACATACTGGATTAATTGATTTTAAGACTAAAATGTGTATATGAATACTAAAATACTTCTTAAAAATAAGATTATCAAGAAGGCAGTGGACCGCAAAATGGGTGGAGGGCCACCACCACCTCTGACAGAGGCTGAGGAGCCCTGAGCACACACATATATACCTGTATATAGCTCTGTAAAAAATTGCAAACCACTGCAAAATTATCAGTTTCTGTGATTTCATAATGTATAGGTAACATGTTTGAGTAAAAGGAAAATGATCAACAAAGTACGAACAACATTTCTCCCAAATTCCAAATAAAAACATTTATAATTTAGTCCTTTATTTGCAGAAAATGAGAAATGGTCAAAATAACGAAAAACATGTAGTCCTTTCAGACCTCAAAGAGCGCAAAGAAAACAAGTTCATATTCATTAAGGCAAGGCAGTTTTATTTATATAGCGCATTTCATACACAATGGCAACTCAATGTGCTTTACATAAAACAGAAAAACATGTAATTTGAGAAACTTAAAACATACAATTAACCCCCACCCCCCCTTCCCCCATAATAAAAACAAAGTACAGATAAATAGAAAGAGAGAAATAAAATGATTGCAGCATAAAATAATAAATTAGCTTTAAAATCATTAAAAGGACATAGAGTGCAAATGAAAGATTAAAATGTAAAGTGATTTAAAAGAGCTCAATCATAAGCTCAGGAGAAGAGAAACGTTTTTAACCTGGATTTAAAAGTGTTCACTGTTGGGGCTGATTTCAGTTCTGCTGGTAGTTTGTTCCAGTTGTGTGCAGCATAACAGCTAAAAGCTGCTTCACCATGTTTAGTTTGAACTCTGGGCTCAACTATCTGACCTGAGTCAGTAGATCTCAGAGCTCTACTGGGTTTATATTCTACTAACATGTCATTCATGTATTCTGGACCTAAACCATTCAGTGATTTGTAGACCAGTAGCAGAACTTTAAAATCTATTCTATAGCTGACTGGGGGCCAGTGTAAAGACTTTAGAACTGACTGGGAGCCAGTGGAAAGACTTTAGAACTGGAGTAATGTGCTCTGATCTCTTTGTTCTGGTTCAAACTGGAGCTGCAGCGTTCTGAATGAGCTGCAGCTGTTTAATGCTTTTTTGTGGGAGTCCAGTCAGAAGACCGTTACAGTAGTGGAGTCTACTTGAGATGAAAGCATGAATCAACTTCTCCTGGTCTGTTTGAGACATAAAACCCTTCACTCTGGAT
Source organism: Scomber japonicus (assembly GCF_027409825.1). Classification (NCBI taxonomy): domain Eukaryota; kingdom Metazoa; phylum Chordata; class Actinopteri; order Scombriformes; family Scombridae; genus Scomber; species Scomber japonicus. The sequence continues at coordinate 39,278,143 of NC_070586.1, read as the reverse complement.
ATGTTCTTAAGCTGATAGAAGGCTGTTTTGGTGACTGATTTGATGTGACTGCTGAAGGTCAGATCTGATTCTATCAGCACGCCAAGGTTTCGGACTTGGTCCCTAGTTTTTAGAGAGAGTGACTCGAGATGTTTACTGACAGCAACCCTCTTCTCTTTATTGCCAAAAACAATGACCTCAGTTTTGTCCTGATTTAATTGAAGGAAATTTTGGTTCATCCAATTAGTGACTTGCTCTAAACAGTGACACAATGACTGTATTGGACTGTAGTCATCTGGGGACAGTGCTAGGTATATCTGTGTGTCATCTGCATAACTGTGATAGTCTACATTAGAGTTCTGCAGAATTTGACCCAAGGGCAGCATATATAGACTGAACAGAAGGGGTCCAAGAACTGACCCCTGAGGAACTCCACATGTCATAGCCACTCGATCAGATTCATAACTTCCAATGGTCACAAAATAACTCCGCTCTTCCAAGTAGGACCTGAACCAGTCTAGGACTGTTCTGCTGAGTCCTGCCCAAGTTTCCAACCTCTTCAACAGTATACTGTGATCCACAGTGTCAAACGCAGCACTGAGATCCAACAGGACCAGAACTGACACCTTGCCTGAGTCAGTGTTCAACCTTATGTCATTTAACACTCTAATAAGAGCTGTTTCTGTACTGTGGTTAGGTCGGAAGCCTGATTGAAATTTGTCAAAAAGGCCACTGGAGTTCAAGAAATTGCTGAGTTGATTAAAAACCACTTTCTCAACGATCTTGGCTATAAAAGGAAGATTTGAGATAGGTCTGTAGTTGGTTAACATGGAAGCATCCAGCGTTCTCTTTTTTAAGAGTGGCTTAATGGCAGCTACTTTTAGGAGTTTAGGAAACACACCTGATTTAAGTGAGCTATTTTAAGTGAGCTACAATAAGAAACAACAATACTCATGTGTTGACTTCAGAAATCAATATTTGGTGGCATAACCCTGATTTATAATTAGAGCTTTCATGTGTCTTGGCATGCTCTCCACCAGTCTTTCACACTGGTTGTGGGTGACCTTATGCCTCTCTTGGTGCAAAAATTCAAGCAGTTCAGCTTTGTTTGATGGCTTGTGACCATCCATCTTCCTCTTGATTACATTCCAGAGGTTTTCAATGGGGTTCAGGTCTGGACATTGGGCTGGCCATGAGAGGGTCTTGATCTGGTGGTCCTCCATCCACATCTTGACTGACCCAGCAGTGTGGCATAGAGCAGTGGTTCCCAACCTGGGGGGCCCGACCGCCCCGAGGGGGGCACCAAAGATCCAGGGGGGGTCGCGAAGCCCTCTTGATTTTAAGGGATTTAATAATTTTAATGTAATTAAAATGTTAAATAAATGAGTAAGCATTTAATTCATATATATGTGACAAAATCAACTAAATTCAAGGGCCACATTAAACATTTATTTGTGTATTTAAATAGATAAACAAATAAGTTATAGGCCTATATCACGAGGAACAGAGCATTCCTGTGTGACGTGAACACCTCTCATGCAGCAGCCATTGCCTAGCAACGTAAACGGAGCTCAGCTAAGGGAGAGATGGCGAAGCGTCAGGTAGAGGAGACTGCGGAAAATGTCAAAAAGAAAAAGAGGGGCTACCAAGAAAGTTATATTGAGTTTGGCTTCATAGAAGCAATGGATAAAATTAGAGCTGAATGTATATTTTGCCGTGAGAAACTGGCAAATGAAAGTTTGAAGTCCTGCAAGCTGAAGCGACACCAGACAACTAAAACCCAGAGTTTTTCATCAGAAAAAGAGAGCTTGTTGTCACTAGCAGGCCCCAAAACATAAAGGAGAGTTTCTTCAGGGCGGGAAGCGACCAGAGGCAGGCAACGGTTGCATCCCTTGAGTGCTCTCTCCTAATTGCCCAAGCCAAAAAGCCACTCAACATCGGCGAAACACTGATTAAACTTGCGTGCATTAAAATGGCTGAGATACTGTGTGGACCACAGGTGGCTAACAAATTTAAGACCACTATCCAACAACACAGTGAAAGACAGAATTGACAGAATGGCAGGAAACGTTGAGAACACAGTCGTTGAAAAAATCACGACAGGCCCGTTTTCAATCCAGCTGGATGAAACTACCACTGTGGCAGAGGAAGCAATTCTCATTGTTTATGTACAGTACATTGAGGAAACTGAGCTTAAACAAGACATTCTTATGTCTGTTAATCTCACGGTTAGTTCGGTGTAGTCAACACGTACTTCACAAGGCATAATACTCGCTATGAAAATACAGTTGCATGCTGCACAAATGGAGCCGCCGCAATGATGGGGAAAAATAAGGGCTTCAACAGCCATTTGAAGGAGAAGGCACCGCACTGCTTAGTGTTTCACTGCATGATACACAGACACGCACTGGCAGCCAAACACCTCTGTGAAGACCTGGCCGTAACCTTAAAGACTGTGGTCAAAATAGTCAACTTTATTAAAGCTCGCCCTGTCAACAAGAGGATCTTTGCACCAGGGCCGTTTCAAGGAATTTGGGGGCCCCAAGCAAAATGGACTTGGAGGCCCCCCCACCACCACCGCCCGCCGACGCCGACACCCCTGGACCACAGCAAAAAAACCTACGCCTCACTATCCCACCCCGCCCACGCCCAAAGCCTACAGGAACCACAGCATAGACACACTGGTGAAGTTCAACCACACATTATATCAATAAAATATTTATTAACAGTGCAAATACTGCTTACAAATGTTGCATATAGGCCACTACACACATAGTATGTTTACTTATTTTATTTCAACATTTGCAATCAACATATAAACAAAGTGCAAATTCGGTATTAAATATAAAATCCAACATAGATAAAAGTACACACACACATATAAGATTAGCCTTTAAAAAGTATGCAAAATATCTACATCTGCTGTTTGCGAGCCTTAGCTTCAGCAAAGGCAACCACAATGTCCTCCATGTCCAAAGACCGGCGAACATCACGCTCAATCGACGGTCAATCAACGGCCAGTCCTGTGAGTCTCTCTTGGCTCATGGTGGACCTCATGTATGTCTTTATCAGCTTCAAAGCTGAAAAGCTCCTCTCACCTGAGGCCACAGTCACAGGGAGAGTCAGGAGTAGCCGCAAGGCAATGCTTAAATTACTGTAAAGATTCAGTAACTTTTCACTGTATATGTAGTTCAGCATGTCAAATGGGTAGGTGGCTACATGGTCTGGGAAGCCAAGTTAGCCGTTGAGTTAGCAGCCGAGTTAGCAGATGAGTTAGCCGCCGAGCTAGCCGCCAAATTAGCAGCCGAGCTAGCAGCCGAGTTAGCCGCCGAGCTAACAGCGGAGTTAGCCGCTGAGCTAGCAACTGTGGGGGGCCCCCTTGAGGGGGATTCCGATAACCGTGTTGCTGCACTTTCCTGCATTGACCATCACAGCATTTAAAGGGACGCGCACACAGTTTGTCGTTGCATTCAATTCATAACCAGTCGTTGTCTGGGGGCCCCTTGGGCTTGGGGCACAAGGCAATTGCTTGGTTTGTCTGTCCTGTTGCGACGGGCCTGCTTTGCACAGCTGTGTGAGGATGAGGCGCACCAGACACTTCTCCTCCACACCGAAGTGCGCTGGCTTTCCCGAGGCAGAGTGTTGGTGCGTTTCATGGAACTTAAAAACCTAATAAGGGAATTCTTAGCCGTTCATAACCAGAAACTATCCAACGAAATGATCGACGAGTTTCTCATTAAGACTTCATATCTTGCGGAGATATTCAGTCTGTACAACGAGGCAAACAAACGCATGCAGGGCGCGGATGCCAACGTAATGGAGTGCAAAGAGGCAGTGGATGCGTTTGTGCGCAAAGTGGAGTACAGGAAGAATAAATTGGGAAAGGGGGACCTGCAACAGTTTCCCTTGCTACTACAACAGTCAGGGGGGAAGTTATCTGATGCTTTGACCAGACAATTCAGCTTCAAGAGGATATGCACTCGCGTTTTTCGGATATTAATGAACATGTCTCAAAAGTGATGGACCCATTTCTCGCTAAAGAAGAAGATGTGGAGCACCTCCAGGCTGAGGATGAGCTCATGGATATAAAGTCCAACTCTCTCTGCAAGCGATTCTATGATGAGCAAGGATACAAACGGTTTTGGCTTGTGAAATGACCAGGAGTCGCTCCTAGGCTTGCTCGTCATGCGACCACCAGATTCATCTTGCCATTTGCCACAACATACCTGTCAGAGACTGCTTTCAGTGCTCTGGTCACCATCAAAACAAAGGCACGCAACAGACTTGATGTGCACAGTGACTTTCGTTTGGCTGTTACCAAAGTCACACCATACATCCCATCACTGGCTCAAGAAATACAGTGTCAGAGCTCTCATTAAAAGCTAGGCTGCCTGCAACCCAGTCTCCCACAAAAATGTACACTGCCTACGTTGGTCCAAACAGCAAAAATGTGGAGGGGTTATAATAAGCGCCCTTAAATTGTATAACTGTTAAATTTTTTCTGCTCATTCATTTTGCGTCCAAGTCACGTGTCGTTCAGGATTCTTGACCGTGACAACAAAAAACATGGCGGGCACCTCTCATTTTTTAGTGAAAAACAATATTTTGAGTTAGTTTCTGCACAAAAATGTGTTTTGATCACATTTCTAGCGAGAAATATATATTTTATTTTCATAATATCCAGTCGGTCAATGTGCATAATAACTCGTTCGCTCGTTGTTGCGGTGATTTTTCAGGTCTCGACAGAAAAATGTGAAACTGCAACGTTTTAGTTGCTGGACGGTGCGGTGCTAACGCATAGCACAGCTAATTTTACCCATATCTTTAACATTTTTAAACAAAACGCCTTAATAACCCAGTGTTACGATCAGTACATTGTCTGGCCATCTGAATGATTTTTTTCACCTTGGATTACGTGAAATCTAGAGAGAGAGCGCTGCAGTTTTGGACTTTAGCAGAGGGCTACATTAGCCTTCCCATCATCCTTCAGTCACTGTTGCTATTGTGACTGAGGACGCTAGCTAAAGATGTCAATTTCATGTTATTGTCCCAGGCGTCTGTCCCTCTACATGGAATACTAAACCCCTAATAAACACACCAGTGTGTCCAGCAGATTATCACTCATTTAGAAAACACCGGTTGAGTCTGTGAGGCGCAGGAGGCTGTGCCCAGAAAGTGCTGCCATTTAGCATAGCTATGGTCCCAGATTCCACATAAGGGCTCCCTCCCTTACGACTTCACTCCGTCTGACAGATCAAACCCTCGCCCACTGCATGCGTTGTGTCTGGGGCGGATCAACACAGTGATGACAAAGTGATGACTTATGATCAGACGTTTATCCGCTGTGTTTTATTTTGAAAACTCTCTATCGATTCCTCTGTGTATTTAACTTCCGGTGACACCACTCCCCCACGAAGAAGTTGAAGAAGTTTGTTTTTTTTAACCTCTTTATTGACTTTACAAGAAAACAAGACACATTGTACAATCCAGAATAAAAACGTTTACATCAAAAAACACTGAGCGACCAACAACAAACAAAACTAAGAAGATGCAGAATAAAAAGAAAAGAATAATAATAATAATGATAATAATAATAATGAAATAATGAACAAAATAAAAAACGCAAGTGATCAGTCAGGAATTAGGGTACAAAGATACTTATAATGATGTTGGGCTTTTTGAGTCATGCAGCTTTTACATATTTTTTATATTGAATTATCTCGTTCAGATATGCAATAAAAATCGGATTAATTTTTAAGAGTTGAAGAAGTAGAAGAAGAAGAACTAGTAGAAGAAGTAGTAGAAAAAGAAGAAGAAGAAGAAGAAGTAGTAGTAGTAGTAGAAGAAGAAGAAGAAGAAGTAGAAGAAGAAGAAGAAGAAGGAAAGAAAGAAAGAAAGAAAAGAAAGTAATTTGACCGAGGTAAAAAAATGAAAAATCAACTCGATGCAGAGGATGCCATACACCTGGTTGATTCCTGTTCCTGGAGGAGAACAAGGTAAATAACATTATATTGTGGTGTTAAAGCGTATTAACGTAATGCTAATAATTACAAGGTCTAACATTTTGATGTAAGCTAGAGCAGGGAGGTATCGAGGTTTAAAACTGAAAACACTCCAAACAAAGTGTAGTAGGCTACGTGGTTTAATGTCTTTATATTCAAATGCAAGCTATTTGTTGAACTAAGTTCAGACATTAAAACCAATGAGAATTTAATTTAATATTCATAATGTAATAAAGTTTCACTTTCATTTTTAATGTAGAAAGGGTTTTCTAAATATGTTATTACAGTACAGGGCAACAACCATTAAACTGAAATTTTCCACCCAGTCTCACATAACATTTTTTACAATGTAATATAATAACATTGGTTTTATAATGAAATTATTCTAGGTGGCAATAACCTTGGTGGGTGGTGGCTTGTTCTCTGGTTCAATTGTTTAGGTGGATCAGCAGGGACACTCAAAAAGAGGGTCAAAATCTGTAACGCTGTGTGTTTGGGTTGATGAGGATCAATCTCTGCCCAAAAGAAGTAGAGCTGGGGAGAAAAGACAGCGAAATTCAGCTGCAGGTTGGTTTTTTGTTTGTTTTTTCCTCAGTATTTTCATTCATTATTCATTGACCAAGTTCAAATGGACATTAATACTTTTGCAGCGTCTTCATCAAGCGCAACAGCCTCCTGTGCTTCATCTTCGCACACAACTGGAGAAACCGTGCCGGTGGAAAATTTAGGTTTTCTTTCCTTTTTTCCCTTAATACTTTCCTTTTACTTTATTTGTTATGTGGTAATTGCTCAGATGTACCATTGTTTTCTTCCCTTTTCATTTTCAGACTCCCTCATTCAAGATGTGCGAGACCTATTGGAAAGTGGTGCTAAAGAATCTCTCCCCTCACAGTGGAGGAACAGGCAAACTTCTTTACTGGAGAATTGGACAGTGATGAGGCCCGTCATGGTGAACAACATGCTGTCTTCTGAGAAGCCCAAAGAGGGGGTTTGCCATCATTGTGGACACAAGGCTGCAGTAGTGATGTGCAGGGATTGTTTACCACGATCACTCTACTGCACAGCCTGTGACCTGTCCATACATGAGGCCCTAGCTCTTCATAACAGAGCATCTGAGCCTCCACTTTTGTTCATCAAGATATGGGAGGGAAATTCACCTACAGTGAAAAAGGTATTTTTAATGTCTCAGGTTATATAGACAGTCATTCATACATTGTTTGACTGTTATTCATTGTTTAGATAAAACAACATCCTGAGTTTTTGGTTTCATTTAGTTTAACATTAAAAGTAATTATACCTTTTAGATTGTGTCTTACCAATCATTCCTCCCCGCTGTGACTGCTCCACTGGGCAAATAAGCCTTTCCAGGGGAAGACCAGTAATTTTAATAGGAATGAATGGTAAGTCTTTTTAATAATGATTTTCATATTGTATTTTTTGTTTCTAGTAAACAAGAGATAATTGTTTTTCTCTTAAATTTCAGGAAGATACAACCTCTCCCTTCCATCAGTAAACTGCTCCTGTGGCAAAACCTTGCCAGTGACCATAAGTGATGTTGTTGAAAGTGGTTACTGGCCAGCGACTGTCAATTTTGAGACCTTATACATGGTGGACTTGTTCGCCACTTATGAGGATCTCAAAATCAGTGCTCCAGGCCAGGGATGTCACGACAAGCTTTTGTCAGCATGCTTGAGGGCCGAACTAAACTCTTCGGGCGAGTGAGTGGACTCATCATTTAAGTTATCTTGGATGTCCTTTTAAATAACTTACTCATTGTTAGGACTTGTTTTTACAATCCCCAAACTTTCAGCACACATATTTTGACAGAGGCCTTTTTTCATCATGACCACGGTGTAAAGCCAATCTCTGACACATTGTGAGTTGTATACTAATAACTCTGTTTTGTTTTTTCCCTTTTGCTCTCAGAGTGGTAACATATGTGGGGATACAATGCAGAGGGCTTTCCTTGAATGGGCCTATACCAAATTCGAATTAGAAAAGCTGTCCCAGGTCCAGCATTTTCAGTGCCCTGCATGTACACCCTCCATGTTGGCAGTTGCAGTGGATGGGAACCGTAAATTGTATCGATTCAAAAGCCAACCAGGGTGTGTAACATTCATGTACTATGAAATGCTAGTGAGCCACAAATCATTTTTATACTGTAAATGTAACCCACATCGATGTGTTTCTTTCAAGTCCCGATGGGTTTTTTGATGGAGTCTTTTTGGCCAGTGATGCTGAGGTGTCCTCGTTTGTTGACCACATCCATGGAACAACTGGCCATGTAAGCCAAATCTATATTTCTTCATGTGTAACACTTGAAATTTCATTTTTTATGATTCCTGGTCACCAATTTTTTCAACATTATTTGGTTTATGTAATAGAGTGGCATTACTGCAACTTTTGCACAATTTAACTGTGTAAATATCTGTATTTGCCCTCATCTGCTTAAGAATCCACAGAAAGGGAGATGTGGTGCAGGTCAGTGGACAGCAGCACGCGAGTCCGCCAACAAGTCAGCGAGCAAACTGGATGAAGAAGGTGTTGAAGTTGCTGTCTGCCGTCATGGGGTTTTGCTGAAGGGACTGAATATGTTCCGTGGCGAAATCTTTGCATACCCTTTATATCTCCAGACACAGCTAGCTTCCCAGAACATTCAGTTTTTTGCTCAGATGTTGTGTGCAAATATAGGCCATATCAGGAGAGAGTTGTGGACCACTGTCCAGAGTTGGAAGACTTGATGAAAATGCGCCCATTTCTCTCTATCATGCATGCAAAAGCGCATTCATGGATGTGTGAGGTAACAATGACAGTCACATGTATTTCTTACCATTTCTACCACACATTGTGATTGTCTCAGGGTGGCCGCGGGTCCTTAAAAAGTCTTAAAAAGTCGTAAATCAATTTTCATGAAAATAAGGCCTTAAAAAGTATTAAATTGTCTTAAATTCAGATTGCTTGGGTCTTAAATATTTGAGTCTCGTCGCCGCGAAAATGCGGGCAATCTGTTTTGTTAGGTCGAATATTTTTTCTCCGGTGCTGCGTTGTGCTGCGTTGTCTATGGTTAGGTCAGAGCCATAGGTCAGAGCGTAGTCTACTGCGCAGCTCGTATTGCGCAGCTCTTGATGGCGTAGGGTAAAGCATCTACAGGTGGGCCTAATTCAGCACTGATAGCCACTCGACTTAAACATGGGGAAATGCAAGTTCAATCACAAATGGCTAGACAGGAATGAATACTCTTGGTTACGATCGGTGCCTGGCAGTGTGTATTTCAGCGCGGGATTGCGGGTATTGCGCACAATTTAATTGATTCCAGCAAATCCAACACTTATAATGCGGGAAATTCCCGCACACATTTACAGCGATGTATTAATGTTCAACCAACGTCTGCAGCGGGCCGGAACCGCTGTGTCCGACTGTCTGACTGCGACCCTGAACACACCTGTAGCTCTCTGCACCTCCCGCTAGCATAACACAGACACGCTAACGGCTAACAGTGATATTAAGTTTAAGGAACAAACACAGACCGCTGGTTAAAACATAAATCTACATCATCTGAGGCAGAACCTGCTCAGAAAAAAACAGCGGAGCCTGAAAAACTAATGAAAACAGCTCCATGTGATGTCAACATTAACAACGTTAATCCTCAAACAGGTAACTGTGACGTTACTATAGCAACAAGCTTCAGGCTAACCGTGACGTTACTATACACTATGCTGTGATGCTGCGCGTTTTATCAGCTGATGTTACACAACATCAATTTTAAGTCACTCAGAGGTTTCTCATTCAACAGACCTGAAGAGAGAGAGTGAGGCATTCAACAAAAAACATGACGCTACTGAAGCTGAATATAACTACTTAACTGTATAATACTAGATAAGTAATTACTATAAAATATAGTTCAGAGAATAAGTTAACTACATAAAATAGACTCACTGGCTTCCAATCTAATTTAATCCAATACAGCAGCTCTGCTATAAATTCTACATTTATGAAGTTTATACATTTTTTGACAAGAAGGTGAAAATTCAGCTTTATGTTCATTATTGAGAGATTAGGGTGCATTATATTGAAAGGTGTTCCTAATATTTTGTCCACTCCATTAACATACATGAGGAGTCACACCACCACCACTTAGTACAGCCGCAGTAATTTAATTTAGGACAGTGATGACATTTTTGTGATCTTTTTGCATGACACACATTTAGCCGATGTTCTTAAACTCAACCGTCATTTGTCATTTTACCGTACTGTCAGTGTGTTTACTTGGAAATATTACTGTATTTCCATCGTACGTTTGGTCTTAAATTTCATTTAGAAGTGGTATTAAAAGGTCTTAAAAAGTCTTAAATTTAACTTGTTTATACCTGTATACACCCTGTGTCTGTTCTCTGCCCCCACATTCTGTTTTCTAAATGATAACATTTATGTAAATATCTTACAGTTAAAATGGGGGGGGGCGTAATCAAGAAGGAGCTGGAACAACGATCGGGGAGGAGGTTGAACAGGTCAACAGCTTCCTCTCCTGAGCAGCCATATGTTCCAAGTACATGTCAAAAGCCGGTAAGCACTTTTCATGTATAATTGTATGTACTCCTCCTTGAACCGTCACCTCATCGTGGTGGAGGAGTTTGAGTCCCCTAATGACCCTAGGAGCTATGTTGTCGGGTGCATTTTGCCCCTGGTAGGGTCACCCATGGCAAACTGTTCCTAGGCAAAGGGCCAGACAAAGAACGGTTCACAAGACCCTTTATTAGTCTGGAGGGAATTCGAGAAAATCGTTCACTTTGTGACAAGTTTTTGATTTTTGGCAGGGTGTTAGGTATGGGCCCAAGGATTCCAAAAATCATTGGAGGCAAGGTGGCGGCGCCCCCTAGTGGCCGGTATCCATAAAGTCCAAAATGCCCCCCAACGAAGACAGAAAATGTTATACATCGGCTCTGTTTGGTTTTACATTGCTTTATACTGATTCATTTTGACTTACTTTGACTTGCAGTTTAAGTTTGGGTTTAAATTTTTGACACACACAAGGCTACATATTTACATATATACATTGAATTATTATTATTATTATTTTTTTATTACTTTGACTTGCAGTCCAAGTTGTGGGTGTGTACACACACACAAACACACACACACACACACACACACACACATGACTACATATTTACATATACACATTTTTTTTTATGGGTTTTATGCCTTTATTTAGATAGAATAGTGAAGTAATGACAGGAAGCAAGTTGGGAGAGAGAGACTGGGAAGGGACGACAAAAGACCCGGGCCGGATTCAAACCCAGATCAGCCATGTAGTAAACAAGTGTCCTACCATCAAGCCATGTTAGGGCCACATATATACATATTTACATGTCGTTATACATACACATCATCCTCTACACGCTCCCTCCTCACTCATCGTTGTTGGTACAGCCTCCCTCACATTTACATAGTGCAGTACAACGAAGACCGGCTTGGTGGCATTTAGAGTTGCCCTTACAGGCAACAACACAGCCACAGTTCAGGAGGATGGCACATCCCTTGCTGACATCGTCCAGGTCTGTCCAATAGGGCACCCACATCTTCATTCGGCCATTCCATTCCCAACCCCAATCACTTGGGTCTGGAATGTTGGGCATTTTGGAAAGGGATTGCTTCCACACAAAAGCTGTGGTGTGTAGGGCTCGCTTCCCATGCTGGAATAGGGCATGCTGCGTTGGAGGGATCAAATCTAGGGACTTGAGGCCATGACTGAAAAGAAGCTTTCGGGCTTCGTTGACTGACCCAACTCCACAGTTCTTACTGTACATGAGTACAGTCCAGCGTTCAAGAACTTGCATATGCAGTGAATTCAGTGTGACGCTGGTTGGGTCTTGCATGAGTGCAATGAGGGTGTCAGTGAGTTGTGGATAAGCTGCCCATGCATTCCATGCTGTTTTTTTACCAATTCCATACATTGTGGACACGGAATCACATCCTGTGAATGCGTAGAACAGGGGTAGTGCTTGGCTTTTTTGGGGTCCCAGCATTTCTGTAATGTGGTGGATTGGAATATCTTTGTAAGCCTTACCTGATCCAAAACCAATCCATAGTTCTGTGAGTCCTAACTCCTCAAACAAATTGATGGCCAGTACAACCACATCACTATCTACTGTCCTAAGGTAAGCCTTAGTGTGACCATGTTTGGCAGCATGACGTAAATGGAGCATCATTCGTGTATCCGCTTCCTCCTGCTGACATGGTGACAGTGCTTCAAGGTCAGTAGGTTTGTTGCTGAGGACCAAGTTACCCTTTGTTGTCAGGAGGTGGTACTTTGAGACAGCTGTGATCTTGTGAAGCTCATCACTGATGTACTGAAACAGGGCATCTTTATTTTCACTGTCCTTGAGGAACTTCTGCCATTGTGCACCTTTTGGCAGAGGTATCTTTGCAGAGACTCGTGTTCTGTAACTTGCTGTCCCACCACGCTTAAGACGAGTCTGGGATTTCAGACTTGTCTCTATGTACTTATCCCAGACTGCATCCACTCTTGTCGTCCTGTCAGTTATCAGGCTGTGCAAGAATGGCATCAAGTCCATCTTAATGTACTCCTCAAACACTGTGGCACGCTGAGATTTTATCATGTGTATTACTGCTGCCATATCTAGCACTATCACAGAAGCGTCTTTGGTTGATGGAGACTGGCCAGGTTCTGGCATTCCTGGCAAGCACCTAAGAATATCTGACTTGGTTCCTGAACGCAGCTTGCCTTGATCAGACAAAGATGGGGGCTCACGCTGATTCTCATGCCTGAAGAAATCATCAATTTCCAGATCAGGACGGGCTTGTAGGGACATAAAAAGTTTGGTGACAAGAAGAGTATTTGCCCTGGCTGACCCCAACTTTTTTTTGCCCCCTTCTTCAGATCCACAGGTGGCCGGTTGGTGAATGTGTACAAATTGACCCTTGGAATGACATCGGAAAGAGGCTTGGTGGCCTTTTCTATTCTATCCCTTACAAATTCAACATGGTGAACATGGCTTTGCCGATATTAGGGCCTTCCCTGAGGGAATTTGAGATCTCATGGTCAATGACCTCACCAGTATCTAGGGTAATGAGTTCTGTACCCATTTCCTTGAAAGGATTGACTATGATATCTTCCTTTGCAAGATTCAGTAGGTCATTCAGATGACGTAGGAACTTATTCTGTTCAGCAGGTGAGGACTCTGGATGTTCCAAGGTTTTCTTCTTTTTTGAGGCAGACAAACAGGCATCCTCAAACTCTCCAGTGACCCGTAACACTTCTGGCTTTGAAAGTTCATTTATCTCCTTCTCCTCTTGCTGAGCATACAGGCCCTTTGATCCACTGTCCTCCTTCAAAAACTTGATACTGTGTTCCTGGCTCTGATCAAGTGCCATGAGGGAGAATTTTTTCTCTCCACGTTGGACAACAAACTTCCCTTCCATGAATGCCTCATGGACTGCTGGATGGGTATGTGGCAGGTTTGCCATGTCCTTCAGGAATACCGGCATCCAGCGAGCATAATTTGTATGCCCAAAAGCAAATAACCATGGACACAAATCTTCAAGGGCCTTCAGGGTCAGTGGCCAATTACCCACTCGCTGACCACGGATGAGCTGGCAGTTGATCATGAGGTAGTCCCTCACTGTTAGCCAGTAAGAGGCTGTATTAGCCTCTATATTAGGAGCATTATTCCGTAGTCAACTCTCCCAAATCTCCATGCTTTCATGAGGTCCATAGCCCTCTTGGCAGTACTTCTCATATGCCTGCAGTTTGAGAACATGGATCCAGGCGAGGGTAAGCTAGTAGGCATACCGTGTACGTTTGACATGCTTGCTGCTCAACAGAGATGCTGCAACACCGGTATTGAAGATCTTTGCCAGGGCAAACATCCTGTTCCATCCAGAACCAGCTAACAGCTTACCTCCACACTCTTGGGAGGTCATCTCAATGTGAAGGAATCCCATGAAGCACACAATTTTTGATTCCCCAACTTCATCAGGGAACTTCCACTGGCATTTTTTCTGCTGCATATAGAGAGGGCAGTCAGCCACTATGACTGGAACCTGACCAGGATTTACAAAATCTGTTGCCTTCATGACCACAAGCATTGCATGTTTCTGCATGGTCATAGATGCCGCCTTCTCATAAAAAACAGGGAAAACACCAATTGTGGCCCTTGGCCTGACATCCTCTTGCCATTGACCACGAGAGAAAAATCCAGAGTAAGTCACGGGTATGTCCTGAAGTATTCCATGTTTTTCTTGCAGGACCGCTTGGACATGGTTAAGCCATGCTTCCTCAGGAACTCCTGCTCTGGTATTCTCAGTGAAAGTTGGCCTGGCTGTTCCATCTGGAATTGATGAAAGTTTGATTTCCCCAGCATATTCAGCAACGTATGGCACAATAGCAAAGTCATCCGGAAGTTTGATAGAGGTACCTTCAGTACCTTCAAGGATTAGAGGAGGAGGGTCAACCCCCATGTTGTCATTGGTGACATGGTTGATTAGGGATATGGCTGTACCATGGAGCTCAAATTGACCAGACACATCAATGTTATCAACTCCCCCGGTGGTGAATACTCCCCGCTTTATGTTTGAGGGAACCACAACTCCATCAGCAGCAAACTGCCTTGACATGGCACAGGCAAGGTTCCTCCTGATGTCCATGACTCGGTCATAGGATACTGACAGACCAAGTTCATGAAACGTTTTTATGATCCCTTTACTGCGGTCATTCCCATGCAGTTTCAGTCCGACATAGAGCGGAAAGGGTGTTTCTCTCTCCTTCTTCTGATAGAGGGTAAGAGCTTGGCTGGTTTGCTTTGCAGCATTGCTGCATATCAATTGACTTATAGTGCAGGCAACCCTGGTCCTGGCATTGATGTTGACCTGATTCTCCTCATTCACACCCACTTCAACTATGCTCTTTGCCTCATCTTCAGTCACTTGAAGGCAAGAGGTCCGAGCTACAGCAGTACCGACTGTCTTCTTGTGACATATGTACACATCACGACCCTCTGAGAAAGCTGACCACTCGGGCCCAAGCTTCTTGAGGAGGTGCTCTTTGAGTCGTCCACTGTGCACACATGTTCCTCTCCAGTCTGAGCCCAGTTGCTCTAGACGGCAATTGTACAGTTTTTTCAAATCACATAGTTTACAGGTAGTTTCATTGCTCTCTATGTATGCCACAAGCTGTGCAATGACTAATGGATCATACTGCATTTGAATTTGATCTGATGATTTTTTGTCTGAACGAGCATCATTCTTCAATTTTGTGTAGCAGGATGCATGATAACTAATATCACCAGCTCCTGCATCAACAGCAGTATTCAGTCTAGCATACACTTCCCAGTTCTTTGATTCCACAGCCCATGTGTGGAGATTCTTAGAGCAGTTCTCACTCCTGACTCTGTAAATAGGTTCAGCGATATCACCTTCACGTTTTTCACAATACACACATTGTAGTCTTTCACGTTCCAGTGTAGCATTAAAACTCGACCTCGTTTTTTTGGGACTGACCGTGTGCATTTCATTTTTTGAGTCTTCATTTGGTCTCTTTTTTAAGATTCGCTGCAACGCACGAGACCGAAAGTGTGCTCGACATGTGTGATGATATCTTGCTTGATTTTTTCCCAAGGTGTGGGCTATCCCTGACCCATCATTTAGTCTCTCCAGCGTGATTCCAAATCGCATTGGGATGTTGTTTTCAGCGAAAGCTCTCAAATCGTCTTCAAGGGCTTGGTACGCCTTTAGATGACACTCCTTATAATATGGGTGGCCCAAATCTTTCTGTGTGTTTTGTTGGCATAAGCAACACAATGACCAGTCAATAGATTTATTTACATTCTCCATAATGAGACGCAAAATGGCAAAAGCTCAGAAGATCCAGACAAATATAACTCAACTAAGAAGTGATTCACAGGTAATACAGCTATAAACTTCAACAAGCATAAATGCACAAAAATATCTCCACTCAAGGGTTTTATTAACCAAAACATATAAAATGCTAACGCTCAGAGGATACAGACTACCATAACCGAAAACACAATTAATCACATAAGAATAATGGAAATGGAACATTCACTTCAAGTACAGCAGGGTTGGCAAGGAATGAGAAAGAGAAACAATGGCAATCACAAGATGGCAATCACAAATACAGCCAGTGAGACACGGAATAGGAGAATTCATATGTGACGTCACTCTTTATACTTTTCACGTTCCTTCCAAATTTGAGTGGCTAGAAACAGCATGGTCACACATTACATGAATGCACTACCAAAGCACCAGATAAGCCTTAAGACTTAATTAAGAACTGTGCAATGAAATCAAGTTTCACATAACATACAGTATTATTATCTCCATCCTATTCTGCATTATCGCTGACCTCTAGAAAACTGGCCTACATGATCAGAATTCAAAAGTGCTACCTGCTTTTTAGAGATCAGAGCTAATCTACAGGCCTGCTTAACAGTGGGAAATGTCTCTGGTGGCAGCACAGTTACAATTATGTTGAAAAACAATGATTTTGTCACTGAAAACGAGCTTTTTTAAGTCCCCAGAATCTCAAAAAAGACGCTAAAGTTACGAGATGACACTTTTAGTCGCCAGAGATGGCCAAAAGTCGCTTAATCTAGTGACAAAGTCATTATATTGGCAGCACTGCACATCAAGCCAACACTACAAAATAAAGTCAGTTATTCAGAATCATTTTGGCAACTTAGAGTAAAACTTTCATCTCTTTTATCAACAGCTTGCTTTTATGCCAACTGTGAAATGCATTAGACTGATCCATCATGACATTAGCAATCAAGCTAGCAAAATAGTTTCCCAGAACTAGGCATTTTCCTAGGCAAATTGTCTAATCGGGTATTTTGCCTAAGTTACTGATATTAGAATCACACTTGGTGTGCTGTCGGTATGCCAAGAGTCATTTTCAATATGAAAATGAAATGAAAATCAACTGAAGTGGAAATATAGGAGATTGTTGAATGTTTAGGGCTTGCAGCTAGTGACGGTCATGTAGGCTAATTTAATGACATGAAAAACGATTATAGGCTACTGTGTATTTAGGCTATGTGACAAACGAGACAGCTAACTTTTGGAAATAAAACATCTTTTTCGTTTCAGTTGATGCAATGTCTCATCTGAACGTAGTGAAGAAAGACTGTCACTGAAATGCACTTCTTTAGCACATTTCATAACTCGCCAAATCTTCAATTTCTTAAATAAACTAAGACCATAACCCCTCATAGCCAGTAATATTGATGTATAACATATCATGTGATCTTTATTGTGAAGTTTTTGGCAAGAATTTGGCAAGATTTCGCCCTCTGTCCCTGATGAGGCACAACAATGACATTATTCACACTAAAACAATGAATTATTCACACTAAAAAGTGGCCATGACCAGGCATTTGACATAAAAAGGACATTTAAAGAGTGATATGGGTTAAACATAACATCCATCATTAGATAAAATGCAGAAAATGGGACTACAAAATAATTTCAGACTAAAATAAGGAGGGATACAAACGTTTTTTTCTGTTCAGGAGGGGCCATTTTGTATTTTATGGAATCCGACCAATAGGGGGCGCCGCCAATTTGCCTCCAATGATTTTTGGAAACCTTAGACCCATACCTAACACCCTGCCAAAAATCAGAAAGTTGTCACAAAGTGAACAATTGTTATGAAAATTCATGAATTCCCTCCAGACTAATGAAGAAAAACAACAAGAGCTTGTGTACCCAGCCCGGAGGGTTACCGGGGCCCCGCCCTGGACCACAAATGGACATATTTTTTTGTCATTTTAAACGTGGCACTATTTCTCATTAGGATCTTTAGTTTTCAAGTGGTTCTGTCAGAGTTTGAGCTATGATTGGGGTCGTTATCATGCTCCAGTATAAATCCTTCTCCATATACACTAAAAGAGAAGGTGTAGCACCTCTCTACATTAGAGTGCTTCGATGTAAATAATATTGTTCAGAATTTGATTTGTATTTTTGTGCTTTATCACAGTTTTACAGTACATGTGGATCTTCATTAAACATGCAAGAGAAGTTATGCCTTGTGTTTATTGGAGGACTGCAGACTGTTGGCTAACTGTCTAGCTTTTGATAGAGACGACTCATAGCGAGGACAGTATAGTAAAAGGACAAGAGCGCAGCGGGCACAATTAAACAAGATAACGTAGTACGCAGCAACAATGAGCCTGCGGTCAGGCAAACAGTATCAGACAGCCCCTCAGCAACAGGAAGACAGAGGGGAAAAGCAGCAAGAATCTTATCAAAGTGCTAATGCCCATCCAAAGTCAGTACATTCACAGCCATCTGGGCAGCAAAGTCGAGCCTCCTCAACAGCAAGTTCTGCAGCAAGGAGAGCTCGTGCCAAAGCAGAGGCTGCCCGTGCTCAGCTTACCTATGCACAAAAAGAGGCCAACATCATAAAACAGAAGGCCGACCTGGAAGCAAGTCTTCACATTTTACAAAGTCAAAGAGCCGTTGCTGCCGCCACAGCAGAGGTTGCTGCCTATGAAGAAGCTGATGAATCTGTAATGAGCGAACTCAGTCAAGAATTACTAGTGTGGGAACTTAGCTGCAACCTTCTGATAAAGATGAGGCAGGACTCCTCGATGTCGTTTCAGTGGTTTTACTGACGAAAATATGTATTTACAAACATCACATCGGCTACTAACGGCTACAAAACGGCACAAACGGCTCCTAACTGCTACAAACGGCTACTTTTTCTCAACTGCACTTTTCTTCTTCTGGTTTGCCCTCTGACCTGTCGTAAAACTGACATGTAAACGAATGAGGCGCCACCTTGTGGTCTCATACTGTAACATAACACCTACAATACAACTGACTCATGTATATGTAATCTTACTTTTAACTGCATTTTACCATTTGAATATTAATCATCATGTAATATAATTAACGAGTAAATAAAGAACATTCTTTTCAATAATAATAATAAACTTATTTCTGAATAATAATGAATTAACTGAATTAAGGATACAACATCCTCCCCCCCATGAAGACAGTTCTTGGAATTAAAGCTCCAGGGTGTACAACAGCTGAACTGGTCTTCTTAATATTGTCCTGTCTGATGTGCGTACAGCACACGATCTCACGAGTCCATCTCTTCCTGGAAAGAGCTGTTGGACGATCCCAGTCTTCCAAATCTGGCGCAGTGACCTCTCCTCTCCGATGAGCACCAGATCACCCTGCTTGAGAGGGGTAGAATGTGAGTTCTTCGTGGTGTGGGCAGATCTCAGCTCCAGTAAGTACTCCCTTTTCCATCGAGTCCAGAAGTCATTTTGAAGACGCTGGCGGTATTTCCACCTCCGTGTCAGCTCCTCTTTGCTGGAGCTGGGGGTGCGACTGGCAGCATGAAAGGGCTTAGGTGGCAGGGAGCAGAGTCGCTTTCCAATGAGAAAGTGAGCTGGAGTGAGGGGCTGAGGCTCTTCAGGTTCATTATAAACAAAGGTGAGTGGTCGTGAGTTTATTGTTGCTTCTGCTTCTGCCAGTAGAGACGTCATTTCCTCGAAGCTCAGTGAAGCTCTTCCCATCACTTTCTTTAAACATGTTTTAACTGATCTCACCAGTCTTTCCCAAAAGCCCCCCCACCAGGCGGCTCGCTCTGCGATGTACTTCCATTTGATGCCCTTTTCTGTGAAATACCTTAAGAGCTCAGGCTCCTTGATGCTCCTCCAGAGCTCTCTGACGTCTTGATCTGCTCGTTTGAAGGTGCGTGCATTATCTGAATACACTGTCCTGCACAGGCCTCGTCTGGATATGAATCTCCTGAATGCCAGGAGGAATGTTTCTGTTGACATGTCGGAGACCAGCTCCAGGTGGACCGCTCTTGTCACATCACAGGTGAACAGTGCTATATATGCCTTTTCCACTTTGTCCTTTTTAGCTCTGACAAACAGAGGGCCTGCAAAGTCCACTCCAACAGTCTCAAATGGAGGTGTTTCTGTTATGCGATCTCTGGGCAAGGGTGCTGTTGTCTGCTGCATTGCCTTTACTCTGAATCTTTTGCATGTAGTGCAGGCTGCAATTATTGTCTTTGTCATTTGTCGGGCTCGTGGAATCCAATATTTGTCTCTTAGTTGCATTAAAGTGTCTCTCATCCCTGAATGCATCACTTGTTCATGACAGCAGCTGATCAGCATTTCAGAAAGTCTGTGGTCTGAAGGCAGGATGTATGGATGCTGCTCACCGAAGCTCATGTCTGAGTGCTGTAGTCTTCCTCCTAGGCAGATCAAACCGTGCTTATCCAAAAATGGCTTCAGCTCTCTTATTTTTGAGTCTCTGTAAATGTCTTTTCCTGCCTTTAATTCACCCTTCTCTCCCGGGAAACTTTGCTCTTGTGCCTGCAGAATCCAGTATCTTTCAGCTTCAGCCAACTCCTCAGCTGTCAGCTCTCCTTGTCTCTTTTCACGTGAGCGTAAGTTGTGTGTGAATCTTTGAATCCATGCTGTGACTCTGTTCTCAACTTACTGTAGTTTTGCAGTCTTAACAGTGGATCTGTAGATGTTTGCTCCATGTTGTTGAGCTGGACTGTGACATGACTTGGTCTGAGCTCGGTCTTTACTTCCTCTTCACAGAGCCTTTCATCAGGAGACTCTTGCTGTGCTGCTGAAGTCAGAAACGGTGGCCCTGACCACCAAAGCTCCTCTTCCTTCAGCCTGGTGACTGTCTGGCCCCTTGTAGTGAGATCGGCTGGGTTGAGTTTCCCACTGCAATGGGACCAGGTTTCCGGTGGGGTCAGGGTCTGAATCTCCATTACTCTGTTGGCAACAAACTGTTTCCATCTGTGCGGTGAGCTGGAAATCCAGTGAATCACAATCATGGAGTCCGTCCACATTCGGATTTGGTTCGGCTGCATGTTCAGTGCTTGAAGCAGATTGTTTCCCATTCTCGCAGCAATCAGAGCCCCCATTAGTTCAAGGCGTGGCAGTGAGTTTCTTAATGGGTGCAACTCTGGACTTGGACATGATCAGTCTTGTCATGGACTCACCCTCAGCTGTCTGTCCTTGGAGATAAGCCGCCGCACCATACGCTTTCTGACTTGCATCACTGAAAACATGAAGAACTTGAACTTGACTGTTTTGCAGCAAGACAGTTCCGTACCACCTGGGAATGACGATCTGATGGAGCTGAAGGAGCTCCATACACCACTGCTGCCAGCTCTGTGAGAGATCGTCTGGCAGCTCCTCGTCCCAGCTGATGCCTCTTTGCCACATGTCCTGAAAGAGACATTTTACTCTGATTGTGAATGGCGTCAGAAAGCCCATGGGGTCAAACAACTTGGCTGAAGAGCGCAAGACGCTCCTCTTTGTGTTCTCCTTGTCTTTGAAGATGTCCATGAGGTGCTTCAGGTCAAAAACAAAGTCATCAGTCTCTGGCCTCCACACTAGGCCGAGCACCTTTAACACGCAGCCGCTTGTCTCAGGATTCATGGTGAAGTCAAAGTCACTTTGCTGCCACTTTGCTTTCAGTTCAGGTGAATTTGTTGTCCACTTACAGAGGTTCATGCTGGCGTCAGACATTATTTTCTTTGCACTTGTTGTCAACACGTGAGCCTCTTCAACACTGCTTGAGCTGGCAATAAAGTCATCAACATACAGGGAGTCTTTCAGGGTGTTAATGACCTGTGGGTGACTTGCCTGGTATTTTTCTAAGTGTTTTCTGATTGTGGCTGCCAGCAAAAACGGACTTGAAGTCACACCAAACACCACACGAGCCATTCTCAGCACATACAGGTTTGTGTTCTTGTCATCAGGGCATCCAGTGAGCCACAGGAACCTCAACACATCTCTGTCCTCTTCTGCGATGGATATCTGTAGGAATGCCTTAGTAATGTCTGACATGAATGCAATAGGGTGCAAACTGAACCTGACAAGGACGGTGAGGAGGTCTGGGTTCAGGTTTGGTCCAGGGAGCAGACAGTCATTGAGAGATGGACAGCCTTCCACATGTGCAGAAGCGTCGAAGACGACCCTCAGCTTGGTCGTTGCTTTGTCCTCCTTTATCACAGCATGGTGAGGCAAGTAGTACTGGACGTGGATATTCTCTGCTCCAGCTGTGTCTTTGGTCTCTGGGACGTCCTCACATATTCCTTGCTGAAGATAGTCATCTATCACATCGTTGTATCTCTTGAACAGTGTCACATCAGCTTTCAGTTTTCTTTTCAGTCCTTCAAATCTTTTCCGGGCAATTCTCAGGTTGTCTGGAAGCTCTGTTGTGTCCTGATGCCATGGCAACTTAACTTCATATCGCCCTTCTTTGCAGCTGACTGACCTGTTGAAGTGTTCTTGAGCCTCAGCGTCCGCTGCTCGTTCTTCACCTCTGCAGGAGATGCCCAGAGACTCTATTTCCCAGAATGCTCGCAGCTGGTTTGAAACCTGCATGGTCTCCTCAGTGCAGATCTTCATGCATGAAGTTTCACTCATGCTCAACATGGACACTGGGCCTTGCACAGTCCAGCCAAACATAGTCTCTATGGCAACTAAGGTGTCGGACAGTCTTTCAACTCTACCAGAAACCATCTTCCAGTAGACATCAGCACCTATCAGGACGGACAATTCCAGCTCCTGGTCAGTGCTGCCTGAGACATCTGCTGATGTCAGTCCTCTTCTTTCCAGCTGCTGCTGGATTTGCTCACCTGGAACCTGCATGATGGCAGAGCTGACTTGTGGCGTCTCCACAGCCTCAATCTCAAGGGTTTTCTCCTTGTCACAGATGCTTTGCAGAATTAACTTAACAACGTTTCGTTCCATAGTCACTGGTGTGTCACTGCCAAAGGTGTGGAGCTTTAAGGTCTCTTTTCTCATAACAGGTAAACCTAATGCCCTTGCCTGCTTCTCCAGGATAAAGCTCCGTTGACTTCCTCCATCCATCAGACAACGCACTTTCTTCTTTCCTCGTGTTCCCTCTGCCAATGCTGTTACTGTTTGCAGGAGAACTGTGTTCTGCTTTTCTGTGCTTGTCTTAACTGTGTGAGGGGCCACGGATGAGATGACAGCCTCAGTTGTTTCTGGAGCGCTGTTCTGGGTTTCACTGGTTTCACCTTTATCACACATCGTGGGGTGGTGTCTCCGTCCACACACACTGCATGTCACTCCCTTTGTTTTGCAGAATTTAGCCATGTGTCGCTGTCCTAAACATATGAAACACCGTCCCATTTTCTTCAGCTTTTCTTTTCGCAGGTTAAGTGTGTTGTCTGTGCATAGTTCAGATTTATGACTTGTGCTGTCACAGAATATACAACCTGGAGGGGACTGCGAGCTGCTGGTGTAGAGCATGGCAGCTGACGACAGACTTGGCTTCCTGAACCTTCCACCTGCTGATTCAGGTCTGTGTCTGTGCTGGTTAGGGGACTGCGATTCCTTGTTGTGGCTTCCTGCTTTGGTCAGGTGCATGGCACGCTCTCTGCTTTCAACCTCTTGCTGTAGAAAGGCAACAAGCTCTTTAACCTGCAGTTCATGGTTTGAGCCTACTTCACGTGTGTAAGCAAGGGCGAGGTCGTCTGGGATCATTTGCAGTAATATGGGGCACAGCAATCCTCCATATGTGTCTGACACTACTCCCATTGCTTCCAAGCCTCTGATCTGGACCTCACACTCATCATAAAGTCTTCTGAGATCAACAATGTCTGAAGATCTTTTAACTGGTGTTAAGTTTAACAGTTTAGACATGTGTGCACTCACGATCAGGTCCTTTCTTCCAAATCTCTCTTTGAGCATGTCTATTGCAGCGTCGTAGTTGCTCTCCGTTATCTTTAACCCCGCGATGGCTCTGGCTGCTGGACCCACCAAATATGACTTCAGGTAAGTGAGTTTTTCTGTTTTGTTTAACTCACCATTATCGTGGATAGCAGTCTGAAACTGGTCCCAGAATTCTTGCCACATCGATATATCTCCGCCATATTTGTTTATGTACAACTTAGGCAACTTTACCGATGGTCTGCTGGTCATTCTGCTCGAGTGGGCGCTCACGTCGCTCAGCCGCGGCGATATCCCTCCGCCCGTGGCGGGTCCTTTTCTTTCAATTATTCTCGTAGCTCGAGTCTTACAGAGGGTGAGGTGGTCCTGGTAGTCCACAGTCTTGAGGATATCCGCCACGAGCTCGTCCATCGGTATCTCCTCTTCTATCTCCTTTTCTAGCTCCAGGAGACTCGCTTCCTTCACCGACAACATGGACAGCAGCTCTCCTATGCGTTCACAACTCACATCCTCATTATATGTCTCCTCTTCGATAGCTCGCATCAGCTTCGTCGTCGAGGCTCTCACAACACCTCGCTTTTGTTTTAGTCTCTGTAGCCGTTCCGTCATTGTCCCGGTTCCTGTCGTTGCTCGGCCAGTGCAGCTATCGGCTAACTGTTCCGTCGTCACTCTTTCGTCTCCCGTGTCCCGGGTTTCGGCACCAAAATGTGGGAACTTAGCTGCAACCTTCTGATAAAGATGAGGCAAGACTCCTCGATGTCGTTTCAGTGGTTTTACTGACGAAAATATGTATTTACAAACATCACATCGGCTACTAACGGCTACAAAACGGCACAAACGGCTCCTAACTGCTACAAACGGCTACTTTTTCTCAACTGCACTTTTCTTCTTCTGGTTTGCCCTCTGACCTGTCGTAAAACTGACATGTAAACGAATGAGGCGCCACCTTGTGGTCTCATACTGTAACATAACACCTACAATACAACTGACTCATGTATATGTAATCTTACTTTTAACTGCATTTTACCATTTGAATATTAATCATCATGTAATATAATTAACGAGTAAATAAAGAACATTCTTTTCAATAATAATAATAAACTTATTTCTGAATAATAATGAATTAACTGAATTAAGGATACGACAACTAGGATTGCCTATCAGTCCAGCCCAGCGCACCTCTGACTATGTCCAGCAGCATTCAAAGGCGCACTCTGAGGAAATCCCATTCGAGGTTGATCCTCTAGGCTGCCACAGGGTGGCACTTGAGCAATGTAAAATGGACTTAAATGAGGCAATTACCCAACATGATGAGAAAAACAGAGACACTTGTGAAGGACAAACTAATGTCAAACAAGAACAACAAAAAGAGGAATTAGGAGTTAAAACATACTCTCCACAACTAACAGGACAGTCTTTTTACCCTCTGAGAGAGTGCACGTCCGAGCCTCAGGGTGTGCAAGAGATAACAAAGTATCTAATCCGTCGGGAAATGTTGAGTTAAGGTCTCCTCAAATTTGATGACCGTCCTGAGAATTATTGGTCATGGAAGGCATCATTTCAAAGCGCTACCAATGACTTGCACCTTTCAGCCAGAGAAGAAATAGACTTAATGATAAAATGGCTTGGCTTAGAGTCTTCAGAGCAGGCTAAGAGAATTCGCTCTGTGCATGTGTTCAACTCTAAAGCAGCTCTTCGCTTAGTCTGGCAGCGTTTAGAAGAAAGTTATGGGTCACCAGAAGAAGTTGAGAATGCACTGCTAAAAAAGATCGAAGACTATCCTAATCTTACTAACAAAGATAATGTTAAACTGAGAGAGTTGGGTGACATTCTTCAGGAAATAGAGTGTGCAAAAGAAGGTGGATATCTGCCAGGCTTGTCTTATATGGACACAGCTCATGGAGTAAACCCCATTGTGGACAAGCTACCTCACAGCTTACAAGAGAAATGGACTGCTGCAGGCTTCAAATATAAGGAAGAACACGGAGTCACATTTCCTCCTTTCAGTTTTTTCTCCAGCTTTGTAAGACAGCAGGCAAAAATAAGGAATGATCCTAGTTTTGCTTTTACACCACACAAAAACCAGAGTTCAAAAACTGAGAATTACCTAAAAAGTGGCAGCAGAGCAAATGTAAATGTACACAAAACCGACATACCACAAGAGTCCTCAACTAGCCAGAGTAGCTCTGTTGAGAGGAAGGCGGAAAGTCCTGATAAGCAGTGCCCCATACACAAAAAAACAATAATAAATAATATTAAATAATATTGTTCAGAATTTGATTTGTATTTTTGTGCTTTATCACAGTTTTACAGTACATGTGGATCTTCATTAAACATGCAAGAGAAGTTACGCCTTGTGTTTATTGGAGGACTGCAGACTGTTGGCTAACTGTCTAGCTTTTGATAGAGACGACTCATAGCGAGGACAGTATAGAGAGTGAGTTTGATCACTAATGCTTGGCCTTTGCATCTTACAGTTTTATGCAGGTACTCATTTTGAAAACAATTGTTAAGTCACACCTTTACACTGCTCAAGATTGTCTTTATGAGTATTGAACTTCTGACAGTATTGAAAATCAACAATGTATTATCTGCCATTTTCCTCACTATGAACCTAAATCACTGCACATTGTGTTTCCAGTTCGCACGGACATGCTAACAATCCAGGCAAGTGGCTGGAACAAGCGAAAGGCAGAAAACCTTGACCGGACACTGGCCAAAAGATACGCCAAGGTACTAACTAGGCAAATATGTATAATAACATTTCAGTTTTTAAATTGTGTCTCAGCGTTTGTTAACACAGATATTTCTTTTGGACAGACTGTACAAAAGATTACAGAGGCAACAAATGACCTGGAGAAACTCACTGGTGAATTAGCTCTACAGGAAGACACAGTCCAGCAGTGGGTGTCTGATGTTAAGCAGTGGACCTCAGGTACTTTAACATATATATGTTTATGTATATATATATACACATACATACATACATACATACATACATACATATATATGTGTGTGTGTTGATGTCATATTTTAAATAATCATTTGGTCCTGCTCTTTCACAGGGGATCTGAATAGAGGCTGATTGTAAACTGAGATGGTATTAATTAAGTTTTTTGTTGTTCTCCAAAGGAGCAGCAATTCAAAATGACCTGCAGAGGACCATCGAGGGGCTATATTTGGACATCAAACAGAGGAAATTTCAGCTGTATCGTCAGTCTGGTGAGATTAGAAATTGTCCACTAGTAATGCAGATTTGTGAAAAAAATGAATTCACTACTGATTTATGCATAGTAAAAATAGAAAAGTATGTTTATTATAAGTCAGGGCAGTCCAATATTTCTGCAAAGCTCAGATTTCCTGACCAACCAATTTTGTCCATTATTTCAGAAAATATGATTGTCTAAAAAAGATTCTGATTTTTTTTAAACAACTTCTCAAATGCTAATAACACTTGTGATGCAAATATGATCACACAGCATCTGTATCATACATGCATATTGTGAAGCCTTATTTTGTATGATACTTTTGGGGTCATCATGTGAGTGCACACTATAATTTTGTTTCATTTTGTATGAGGGAATAAGCAAAGGCATCAGCTGAGACGAAAGATTGCTGTTGAGAAGAAAGCGTTGGAAGTTGCCATCAATGACCACAACGCTAATGTGGGGGAAGCTGAGAAACTTCCTCCTCCAAATGAACTCCTGGCTGTGGACAACTATTCCTGGCCATGGGAATGTAAGTACTTCCCCTGAAATGTACTGAATGCACTGAACAAATTGCTTGATAAACACATCTTGATACATAATTTTATCTGACATAGAAAAAATGTAAGCCACTGGGCAAAATGCAAAAAAAGAATACAGTAATTTGGAAATGGATGCGATCAAACTCCTTTGCAAAGCGTTGGGGTTCTATCTCACCATGTCAGGGTTTATTTTTCTATTTTAGTAGTACACTCACAGCAGTGAGCAGTTTAGGGCAGGGTAGTGTATGAGTGGGTTCACTGTTGTTGTATAAATAGGACAAACCATGATAATTGTTCAATTACCTGTTACTAATGAACACATTTACCAGTGGAATGCTATGAACAGGTGGTTTGGAGTTTTCTTTCAACAAATTCTCATGTTTTCCGCCAGCTTGTTTGAAATTTACTGCAGCCATCAAAATCACAAAAAGCAAATATTTGCAAGAAACGTGACGTGGAAAGGGTCGAGCATGCAAAATATCTTCTGTCTCAATATTTCTATTTGAGGTTGTAACATTTGATGTAATATATTGCAGGTCATGGTGACATGGTGTGGAAAAAAATGGTTTTCGACAAGGTCATGCTGCTGGCTAGACTGAAAGAAGAGGAAGTCATTGTGGTTCGTGAAGTCAAGCAGCACATGGAGTACATGGGGAGTGTTGCTGGACTGATTAAAGATCTTACCTCTCAGCTCACTGAAGACATCAACAGGAAATGTAAGAACAATAAAAAGTTGATCTTTTCTTCAATGAGTTTCTCTGGCAACCACGTGGCTCATTTTTTATTTTGATTTCACATTCACAGGCACTACAGAGGGATTAATGGAGAAAGGACGTGAGGGACTGCTATGTGTGCTGAAGAGATGATTGTGTGAAGTTGAAGCACAACTGGCCAAAGCACGCACAACATACAAAACTATTCTTGGACTGCAAACATTGTCCTTAAATGACTCCTCCGAAGAGGAAGACTTTGAGAATACTTCCTCAAGCGATGAGGACCTGGGAGACTAGTTGATTTGTGTTGGGTATAGTTTGTAAATACCTACTGTATTGTACCTGTACCTAACTGTACCTACTAACTCTGTCCAACAGTGTGCTATTCCAGCTTCTCTCTCTCTCTACTCACGCACTCACTCATTCACTCACACACACTCATTCGCTCTCTCACACACACACACTCATTCGCTCTCTCACACACACACTTTCATTCGCTCACTCAGTAACTCACACACACACTCACTCGCTAACTCACACACACTCTCATTCGCTCACTCAGTAACTCACACGCACTCATTCGCTCTCTCACACACCCATTCACTCACTCATTCACTCTCACACACACACAGACACATCTGTCTGATGATATATATATATTTCTACAATAGTCATGTCTCGTTTGTTTGTTGCGTTAATAGTTTTCATTTAAGTCAGTTTCCTGTTTTATCTCATTGTGTCAATTGTTCCTTTCAAGTAAGTTTTTTCAAAGCAGGGCAGGGGCGGAGCCAGTGGCTTGTCACAGAGGGGGCGGGGACTTCTAGTGGGCCCTTATATACTATTGGTTGTATCGAGATTCAAGATGAGCCTCTTTTAAAGAAAGAACCTAAATCAGAGCCTTATCAGAAGGTCTGCCATTAAGTCACGTTTGCTTTTTACACAGAACCCAATGGAAACGGTTTATGCCGCACCTGTGTGTGATTTTACAGTGAGTCTGCTTTTCAGATTCATTCAGAGATGAGACAAGTTTGGAACCTTATAAGGATCCAAAGGCTGCTGTGCAGTTAACAGTTCACCTTAGATCTAATCTGCGGTAGGCGAACTGACTGATTTATCACCAAAAAGAAAAAGAAAAAACTTACTTTGAACCATAAAATATGCAATAAAATCATAGATTAACGAAAGAGACTCAATTTGCTTTGTAAACAATCATATAAAACAAAGTAAACAGCATCCAACAGAAGACACTGTGCAGCAGAGGTTGCGCTAGACTTTTTCGTTGCCTGTCATTTTGACTGACAGGGTCATAAAAACCCGCTTATAATCTATTTTTACCAGTCATTCATTTTAATTTTCGTTTTTAAATGATAATAAAGACATTATTCAATTGCATTTAATTTAATTTGAATTAATATTCAACCCCAACAAGCGGATTTAATCACGGATATTCACGGATTGGACGGATTTGTATCATTCAAATTTAATTGTTAATTGTAAACAATCATCTACGTAACACAAAGTAAATAACATCCGACATTAGACACTGTGCAGTGATAGCCTGTAGTGAAATGGCTGATCAATCAGTAGTGGTAATAAAGGGAAACAGAGACAGAAGGGCGGAACAGAAAGAATGTGGATATGAGGTGTGTTAATGAAGCACCATGGACAGCATGCTGCAGTGCTTTCTGAAACCAAGACACATTGATCAGATTCAGGGGTGTTCTGCAGCAGAAGTTTCCATTAGCCCTCCAATTATCATCCCAAAACTCCCATGAAAAAGGAAATGAGTAAGGAGGGAGGGAGGAAGGAAGGAAAGGAGGAAAAGAGGGAGGAGGGAGGAAGGAAAGGAGGAAAAGAGGGAGGAAGGAAGGAGAGACGGGAGGGAGGGAGGGAGGAAGGCTGGAGAGATGGGAGGGCGGAAGGAAGGAGGGAAAGGAGTAAAGAGGGAGGAAGGAAGGAAAGGAGGAAAAGAGGGAGGGAGTGAGGAAGGAAAGGAGTAAGGAAGGAAGGAGGAAGTATGGAAGGAGGAGGGAGCAAAGAAAGAGGGAAGGAGGGGAAGAACGAAGGAAAAATTAAAGAAAGAGGAAGGAAAGAAGGAACAGACAAAACAGAATGGGTCAATTTGACGGGGGAGGACGACAGGAAGGTTAGCCTAACCCTACAGTGCAAAACACACATATATAAGGTCTACACTAGCCCAAATCCTAAAGTATGACTATCATTAAGAAAAGCATCTATACATTGAAGGTTTTTTTTCCACTAAATAAGCAAAAAAAATAAAAGACTTGATTTTATCCTGACTGGTGTCTCAAAGGCTGTCAGAAACTAGACCTGACAGAGGATGGAGCCAGACAGGGAGAAAAATTTAACTTTGGGTTACAACAAAAGTAAAGACATTTTTGGAAAGGCCTTGATCTGGAGATTAACATTTTGTCAGTATGAATATTGTATATGGCTCCTGCTGTGAAATACTGACCTTTGAACCTTGACCTCAGCACATGTTTGATGGCCTATAATTCAGGAACAAAAAAAGATAAAGACATGGGACCAACTGTTACAGAGAGCTCTTTATCTAAGCTATCATATGAGTATATTCAACAATAAGAGACATTATCTTATACCGGTAAAATATGGATATATTAACTTTTCACCCATTTTACAATTGTATATTTACAATCTGATTACAGAAATGTGTTTATCATCCCCTTTATCTTTCAAATGCAGTTTCATTTCAGTAGTCAGAATTTAGAATTAATGGAAAAACGCTAATATTTGTTAAAAACTACAATTCCCGACAGCCACGCCATACAGCTCCGTACAAACCAGCACACAGTTGTAGTTCTTCCGGTTTACAAATTAGGGTTGCAAATTACAAATTGGGGTTTTAAAAATACATTTATAATGACTACATCAAATATCTAATACAGCCGAATCAATAATTGCACTGCATATAAATGACCTATGTAAAAAAAAAAAAGGTGAAGATAATGGTTTATTGGCGATATGTTAGCTAATATTCTAGAAATTGAGGTTTTGGAATGGTGGTTTTGTAGTTTGCATTACTAGGGTTACAAAAACATGTTTCTAAAAAAGAAATCATATATACTATATTACAGTTAAATTAGTTATTGCACTGCATATAGGATCTGTAACGACAAAAGGTATAAATATAAGTTTATTCCACGTATATATCAATATATGTTTGTGTGTGTGTGTGGGCGCGTTGGGGTGGCGGAGTGGATCATCCCGCCTTTTCCTGGCTCATCGCATTATGATTGGTTCAAAGCTCCCACCGTGAACACCATTGTCCCGCGCCAATAAATCCATGGTCAGCGGCTCTGTGCTCTCTGCCACTAGCATCATACCTGCATGTCCAAAGGTAAGTAGACTAATGAACACATACTGATATCAACACATGCTAACGGAACCTGAATAGTGAAGTTAATCAGCGCTGTGTAAAGCACCATTCGTTAATTGTTTATCACCATGAGTTTAGTGATGTAAAAATAAATAAGCCACTGTATTTAATATTAGCTGCAGTTATGTGCAATGTGGTTTACTCTTAACGTTACTTACCGTTCATATTCAGACTCATAATTACTTTACACCAATTTATATCCATAAATTCCTTTGTGTTTGATTGATCTTATGGGGAAATTAATCACTATGGTCCAGGAGAACATTTGAACATGTGTGAAGCTGATTTTTAAATTTTCTTTTAATAAACGCAGGTCAAACTGCAGTAGGAAAAGTGTACACAGAATAAATGTGTATGTGCTGTTTTACAGCTCTCAAAAGTAAAATAGGGTCAAATTTGACCCTGATCAGCATGTGAGGGTTAATGAGATCTGAATGATATCATAAATTTGAAACTTTATTGATTCTAAATTCATTCAGTCACTGCAGCAGTTAATTAGATGTGATTTTGTGATGTGAACACCATTGAAATACATTAAGTGTGGATGGCTGACACGGCTGATAATGCTTAAGTACACAACTTTGTAATGTAATAAAACTTCAATAATGCAGTTCTTTTGTCACTTTGACTATTAGCTAATTGTTGTTTGTTTTATATTCTACTTCAAAGATGCCCAAAGGATCTACAGTCACCACGTGTGTCTGCAAAGCAGCTATTGGTGTTGCAACCAAGATCTGCAAGTACTGCCAGGCAGTACAGCCGAGACGACAAAGACTGGACAAAAAATTTGAGGCCAGAAAGGAGAAGTGGTTAAAAAAAAAACCCAAAAAACAAACCACCTCCCATGTTGTGGATGAGGCCTCCATCTTGGTATGTGTTTAACTTACAGTATGTGGTTATTATTTGCATAATTACAGCCCACAATGTTTCACAGGACATTTATAATTGGTCATATTTCTTTGTATGGTATATAATATATATATTTTTATTTTCAGGTTGAAAAATTAAATACATTGGGCTACAATGTGGTGCTATTTCTGGGGAGGAAGATGAGGAAACCCAACACCTGGTCCACGAAAGTCCTGCATCCCAAGTGGCAGCTGTCAGACCAAGGTGTGAAAATCTTGGACAGGATGAAGGCTCTTTATGAACTCTTTATTCATGGTAAGTGTGTAACATTATTTAAAATCTTACTCCACAGTCAAGAAATGTGGCACAGAGACAACAAAGTACAGCTGATAATTGCGATTATTAATCAATTAAAACAAATAATCAACAATTTTGATAATTGATAAATAGGTTTGAGTCATTTTTAAATTGGAAGATTCTCTCCTTTCAGAGTCCTACATATGAATATATAATCTTGGACTTTGGGAAACACTAGAGAAATTACCCTGGCAACTATTAATCCAGCTCTGAGAGTACTCACATGCAGGGAAAGACTGGAGTGTTAATCCGCCAGTGAGAAGTTTGCATAAACTCAGAGCTAAAGTCCAATTGTAAATAGTATCAGTTGCACTTTTTCTCTTTTTTACTTTTCCCCAGGAATAACGTTATCATTCTCTAAAACAAGTGTTAACTTAAATTCAGTGTCCCAGATAAACACATTCAACTAGATGTTCTTGAAGTAACCCAAAAGTATTTAGAATACATTATTTTACTTGCATAACGAAATATGTTACAGATTACATATTAGGACATCTATTAAGTAATCTGAAGGGAAATACATTTTAATAGTAACCCTCCCAACACTGACAGCAAGAGGCATTGCTCATTCAAACTTCTAAAAACTATAAACACATATCTCCACTTCACATGAGGCAATGAGATCCTACAATTTGCATCAGAATACAAACTCAGCCTGACCTCACCTTAGTTCTCAGAGAGCACAGAGTCCATAAGGCAGCATGTATAGACAGAAGAATACAAAGGACATACAGTACATTTCCTTATGGTGCACACTCACTGCTAGAAAAAGGGACATTTGTTCTTAGAACAGGAGGTCAGTAATTTCCTCTTTTTGTATCATTGAGATTGTGCAGCAGCAGCCCACCAGCAGTTCCACCATCCATCCCACCAGCAGTCCCGCCATCCATCCCACCAGCAGTCCCGCCATCCATCCCACCAGCAGTCCCGCCATACATCCCACCAGCAGTCCTCCTCTCATCCAGCCCACCACCAGTCCTCCTCTCATCCATCCCACTAGCAGTCCTCCTCTCATCCATCCCACCAGCAGTCCCACCATCCATCCCACCAGCAGTCCTCCTCTCATCCATCCCACCAGCAATCCCACCATCCATCCCACCAGCAGTCCCACCATCCATCCCACCAGCAGTCCTCCTCTCATCCATCCCACCAGCAATCCCACCATCCATCCCACCAGCAGTCCCACCATCCATCCCACCAGCAGTCCTCCTCTCATCCATCCCACCAGCAATCCCACCATCCATCCCACCAGCAGTCCCACCATCCATCCCACCAGCAGTCCTCCTCTCATCCATCCCACCAGCAATCCCACCATCCATCCCACCAGCAGTCCCACCATCCATCCCACCAGCAGTCCTCCTCTCATCCATCCCACCAGCAATCCCACCATCCATCCCACCAGCAATCCCACCATCCATCCCACCAGCAGTCCCACCATCCATCCCACCAGCAGTCCCACCATCCATCCCACCAGCAATCCCACCATCCATCCCACCATCCATCCCACCAGCAATCCCACCATCCATCCCACCAGCAATCCCACCATCCATCCCACCAGCAGTCCCACCATCCATCCCACCAGCAGTCCCACCATCCATCCCAGCAGTCCTCCTCTCATCCAGCCCACCACCAGTCCTCCTCTCATCCATCCCACCAGCAGTCCCACCATCCATCCCACCAACAGTCCTCCTCTCATCCATCCCACCACCAGTCCTCCTATCCTACCCATCACAGAATTGCCAAAGCAGAAATATGGTAAATAATAGCCTACTGATATTTTCAAATAGCATGTAAATCAGATTTCAATTACAAACCATGCTTCGTTTTCATATGTTATTTAATCATGGCATACATGATAACAATGTTAAACATTTTATGTGACTCATACTCTAGAAATAATACTCTAAATGAAGCAATGTATTTAAATGTGGAAAAAGATACAAATGACTGATCAGTATGAGGTTACCTCTGAGGTGTTCTACCAGTAACATCTGTGTTATGTAGGTCTGGATAACTTGGTTTTAAATTTACTACAAAATGGAAATATAACATTTCAAAATTCTGGTAGGATGATAGACAGATGCTAAAGGAAAAACACAAACAAGTAATTCATACTGAAACAAAAACTGGCAAGTGAATTACTGAGGAGGTGTAGGCCACAAAGTGCCACCAGAACAGCTTCAGTCTATGCAGGAACTGATTATGTTGTAGAGCTCAATTGCACATCTAAAGTATGCTGTGGGTGTGGGGCCTCATTTTCAACTGTATTGAATTCACATAGGTGTACTATGTATATGGACAAGCTCAGTATGTGCACACATCAAAATACATAGTTGTAACAATTCACATCCTACGGTGGTTTCTATTAATAAACCAGTAATCAACTTTCATATTCTATGGGAAGTGTGAATATATGTCATCTCTATCAGTTTATTATTTATCAGTTTGTTAATATGTGCTTATAGACTTATAAATTAGGCCCTTGATGATCATACAAACCTCTATTCTAGTGAAGTTTTTATATTCGATGAATATACAAAAAAAACGAAGATATTTAATCAAGGAGAACCGCGGACCTGTTCACCCGTGAAATGTTCCTGACATTGCCATCTTGACCCTGTCCCAGGTTTTAAGGGCATGTTGCTGGCCTCAAATTCAAAATGAGTTAATATTAGCTTAAAAATCAATTAAGGTGATCAGTTTGAAGATGAAATGTCTTGTCTTTGTAGTGTTTTTAATTCAATATAGGTTAATAATGATTTGTAAATCATTTTATTTTGTTTTTATTTTCATTTTACTGTTTAATGTTTTATTGTTGTCTCAGGTTCATTGGAATTGGGGTTTGTAAAACACATTGAGTCAGATAGAT
Source organism: Scomber japonicus (assembly GCF_027409825.1). Lineage (NCBI taxonomy): Eukaryota > Metazoa > Chordata > Actinopteri > Scombriformes > Scombridae > Scomber > Scomber japonicus. The sequence continues at coordinate 39,242,476 of NC_070586.1, read as the reverse complement.
AGAATCTTCATACTTTATAAGTCATTCAGTGAAACCCTGTGCCCTGTGAATTGAAGTATTATCAGTCTGCAAGATACAACTTCCATCAATATTTAAATTATAGGATGAAGTTAATCTGTGGGAGGAACTACATGCATTGTTTTTCCCCTCATCCTCCATGCTTTACTTTCAATGGGTCACCTCTTTGTACATCTTGAAGTCTATAACTCTTGGTAAAGCAAAAAAAAGGCCATACAACATGTGATTAAACAATTTTCAAGTATTTCAATGAGTGCCCTGCAAAATATTTTAATCTATATTTTTCCAATTGTAATGTGACATTATATATTTGTTATTGGAATAGATGTACTGTATTAAGACCAGTGTTCATTCATTACACCTCTTCATAAATACATTTCCTTAATTTCAACAGATACAAGGAGGAAACTGAGGGGGAAAAAATCACCAAGAGGTTAGTTTACCAGATTTATGTTTAACCTTCTCAAAACAGACTTCAAATTCAGTGATTTTTGCCTTAGCCAGATAGACATAAGTCATAAATATATCATGTTTTGTCTGTCAAAATAATTTTAGATACATTGATGAAGATGTATGAGGTCAAACTGGAGTACTTTTTTTCCTTCTTTCAGAATGTAACCATGGGATAATAGAAGAGGAATCTTACTACCCAGTGAAGAGGGTGATCCGGTGCAAAACGTTGAAGGTTGGCTTTACAATGATTTAAAGTCTTAGATGTACTCAGTGGAGTTGTATGCATCCTAACTGGAAACCTGTTAACCCCCCCAACTTTGATGTTTTTTCAGGGGATCCAAATGGAGTTGGTGGAGTGGGAGCCCTGTTCACTCTGGTATGTACAATTTATCATAGTTTTGATTAAAATTTACCATATTCACAGCATCACCATCTTTCTATGCATCATTCTTCGGGGCGAGTAAACAGCAGCCGGCGTTAGCTGCAACTACTGTACTAACAGAAATGGTCAATGTTGATATGACATCCTTCCTAATGTAATGTAAGATAGGAAAGCAGTAAAACTGTGGATAGCCAGTAGTTATGTGTTGGCATTGAGTCTTCCAACCCCGAGTTATGACCTTCATTACCAATTTTCCAAGACTATTATTGTGCAGCTACTTGCAGAGGTCTTTCACAATAGACACCTTCAAAGCAGAGGTATATGATTTCAAATAAATGGCTACACTGTAGGTAATGCATGTACAAACCTTAACTAAAATATTACCATAGGCAGGTAGTTTACTGTTATCAGGTTGCTCTAAGTGTATATCCCTACTGAATGAAGGGGGTGGGTTGCTGCTCCTCATTGCCCTTAACCTTGTCATGTTTTCAATTTAATTCATGGCTGTTGTGAAGATCTAAATTAATAACAATCTCTTTTCATCACAGTGGGAAAACTTGGCCGCCACAGTGGTCGACAAAGGAGAAGACCAATTAAGAATTTGCAGAAATGTTCAATACAGTTCAGTTTTATTGTTTTCATTGTTTATATGTTGTCATAGTGTGTATTAAATCAATTTACAAAGCCTGAAAGACTTTCACTTTATAGCAAACCAGAGAATACTGCGTTTGCAAAAGCTTGCAAAAGCTTGACAGGTCATCTCTCGTTCACACAGATAGATAGATAGATAGATAGATGGATAGATGTATATTGCATACTTCCAATTATATAGATATATAAATAGAGCTATCCTGCAAGCAGACAAAAACTTGATCATGCACCAGAAAAAAATATTCAAACGGCTAACAATTCCAACAACTGAGAGGACTTCTTTTTCTTCTTCTGTTCAACCAGTGTTTTCTAATAGACATAAATGAGTGATAATCTGCTGGACACACTGGTGTGTTTATTAGGGGTTTAGTATTCCATGTAGAGGGACAGACGCCTGGGACAATAACATGAAATTGACATCTTTAGCTGGCGTCCTCAGTCACAATAGCAACAGTGACTGAAGGATGATGGGAAGGCTAATGTAGCCCTCTGCTAAAGTCCAAAACTGCAGCGCTCTCTCTCTAGATTTCACGTAATCCAAGGTGAAAAAAATCATTCAGATGGCCAGACAATGTACTGATCGTAACACTGGGTTATTAAGACGTTTTGTTTAAAAATGTTAAAGATATGGGTAAAATTAGCTGTGCTAAGCGTTAGCACCGCACCGTCCAGCAACTAAAACGTTGCAGTTTCACATTTTTCTGTCGAGACCTGAAAAATCACCGCAACAACGAACGAACGAGTTATTATGCACATTGACCGACTGGATATTATGAAAATAAAATATATATTTCTCGCTAGAAATGTGATCAAAACACATTTTTATGCAGAAACTAACTCAAAATATTGTTGTTTTTCACTAAAAAATGAGAGGTGCCCGCCATGTTTTTTGTTGTCACGGTCAAGAATCCTGAACGACACGTGACTTGGACGCAAAATGAATGAGCAGAAAAAATTTAACAGTTATACAATTTAAGGGCGCTTATTATAACCCCTCTACATTTTTGCTGTTCGGACCAACGTAGGCAGTGTACATTTTTGTGGGAGACTGGGTTGCTGCCTGGTATGTATGAAAGTGAAATGAAAAGGAGATCATAATACAACAAAAAATGTGTTCCTAGTACAAGTTCTGAAGTTTATGTGGTAATTTTACACAGGTTTTTCCTCATTGCTCCATGCTGTTGCTGTTTTTTTATTTAAGCAGGTAATATATTGAAATATAGGGCCTAATAAAGGTTTTTAGAAGGTGTTTAAAAGTAGGCCTACAAGTTCTGAAGAAAAATGTTGTAATCATACACAGGGTCTCCTCATTGTTTCATGCTGTTATGTATGAAATTACTGAAATATAATATAGTATTTAATGTAAAAGAAGTTATGATGTTCCTTATTTTATTTTACTTTTCGTGGGGGGGGGGGGGTGTTTTGAAGTTTACAATGGTAAAAATATGGGCCCCTTAAGAAAAAGGGTGGGAACCACTGGCATAGAGCATTGTCCTGCTGGAAAAAAACAGTCCTCAGAGTTGGGGAACATTGCAAGAGCAGAAGGAAGCAAGTTTTCTTCTAGGATAACCTTTTAGGTGGCTTGAGTCATGCGTCCTTCACAAAGACTAATCTGCCCGATTCCAGCCTTGCTGTAGCATCCCCAGATCATTACCGATCCTCCACCAAATTTCACAGTGGGTGCAAGACACTTACACTTACTCCTTTATGGTCCAATCCTTATGGTCTTTTGCAAACTTCAGCCTAGCTCTTCTTTGATTCTCATTGATGAAGGGCTTTTTTTCTAGCTTGGCATGACTTGAGCCCTGCCTCTAGGAGCCAGTTTCGAACTGTTCTTGCCGTGCACTTCTCCCCAGCTGCCTTTTGCCATTCTTTTTGTAGGTCACTTGATGTCATCCTGCGGTTGCTGGCTGACATTCGAATAAGTTGACGGTCATCCCGGTCAGTGGAGAGTCAATTTCGCCCTCTGCCAGTCTGAATCTTTGTTGTGCCCAATGTCTGCTGCTTGACCTTGTTCTTGAACTGCCGTCTTAGAAATTTTAAGGATGGAAGCAAACTGACGTTCACGGTGTCCTTCTGCCAGTAAAGCCAGAATTGCACCCTTTCTTTCCTCACTCGAAACTTGTCTTTTCAATTGTTTTGGCATGGTCAGTAGTTTTTTTTTTGTATCCCTATTACTTTTGAGCTATTTCTAGCACTTTTTTGTGCCATCCGGCCGGTCCTATTGCAAGATAGTGATGACCACAGCAGTGTTTTTTTTATACTTTTCCTTGTCAAATAAGATTTAGTTCAGATCACCTAATCAGAACCTCATTAGGTAGAATAAGCGGTGCTTGTGTTGGAATTCAACTGATACTGGAATGGAATGGCTGTCATACATGTGGAGATGCTGATTTTAGAAACATTTGCAGTGGTCTCTTAATTTTTTCCAGAGCTGTATATATATATGGCCGGAGAATGTTGATTGATGCAATGAAAACTTATACTGTTTTAACAGATATTCATCTTGAAATGAAACCACATCCAATTGAGCACTGAAAAACATCTCCTGACATAAAACATTGCAAATTAATTCTGCCTTGATATCCATCAGATTGCGAAGAAACAAACAACCCATGTGTGGCAGCTCACTTCAGATGGGAGGAGACAGGTAGAAACTCGGAGAAAACCAGCCAGCGAGCAGGTTATGTTCACAGAGTTTCAGTTACCTCTATTTCCCTCATCTCGAACATTATCTGCCTGCACGTCCATTGAAATGCATTGCAGTCAGTTTTCGTTCGGTTTTATGAAGTTTTTCTGAGATTTGAAGTTTAAAAATGGTCAAACAGTGTTCATGGAGTACTCAACACTCCATCTGACCTCCTCGTTTCAGGCGGAGTACAGACAGTGATGTATTAATCCGCCTCTGATAACAGGCCGTTGTCCGCTAAATAGTCTCATTCCACCGGTGGAAGTAGTTGTTTTCCTGCAAAATGGGTATATTTTGGACGGAATTCGATATATGACTCATCTGTAGTGTATAAATTATTATTCTCATGCTTCAACCTTTCCTTGGTTTAAAGAAGACAGTTTAACTCAAAACATTTTTTTGTTTTTCTGTGGCTCCCATCCCCCCACTCCCGCCTTTTTTCCAACCGATGACTTACAAACCTATGTTCAATCAACACATACAAATCTGATAAAAGCATTATTATTAATAATTATATTTGTGACTTACATGAAGATCGGATCACATTTTATGACCAATTAATGCAGAAAACTAGGTAAAGAGTTCACATACTTTTTCTTGCCACTGTATGTAAGATAAGAAGGTAAAACATCGGAACCCTTGGTGAACTGTTGATGTATTGAACTTAATCTCATTTCCGACATATTGAACATCATCTCTTAAACAGCATTCTCATTACCACAATAGTGATGGGAATTCCGGCTCTTTTTGGAGAGCCAGTTCTTTTGGCTCAGCTCACTAAAAAGAGCTGGCTCATTCGGCTCCCAAGTGGCTCCTCAGATTTTCTGTTGCTTAAAGTATATTTATCACCAAAAATAATGTAAAACTATGTGTCAAATTAATTACTAATGTAAAAAACATACACTATATCAAATATTTATCATTTATATGGCTTTATTTACTGAACACTTCAAACTTGAGTGCTACAAATATAAATTATAAAGTAGGCTATAAAAAACAAAGACCCATCCAGGGCTCCAGACTTTTCAAGTATCATCAAGTATGTTGCAGTGATCAGAAGAATTAAGTAAATTATTGAAAATAATAAATATGAAAAGGTAATCTTTCCAGAGTTTTGTTTAGCTTTAAGCATGACTGTTAATAATCTACTTTAAAAAATCCCAAACCATAGCTTTGATGTAATGTCATGTTGCGGTAATGATAATTTTGTATGGACGGCACCTTTAGGGCACACTCACACTAGGGCCAGTTGTTCCGTACCGTGCTGAAGCACGAATGTTCCCCCTCCCCTGTCCCCCACTGGCCCGCACTCACATTACCTCAAACCCAAGTGTACTCAAGCACGATTGCCTCCGACACATACGTTGTGCAAAAACATAGTTTACTCTCATACATGCACAGGTGTGTGTTGGCCTGCTGTGCGCCGGTAAAACACAACACAGCCAATCAATTAACAACGCACTATGATTAAAAAGTGCAGTGGGTCATGCCTGTGTTGTATGCAGTGCTAGATACTGCAGACATACTGATTCAACTCTTTACTCCAGTAAAAGTAAGACTTAGTTTAATGACTTAAAAGTCGCCAAATGACTTACTGTAACGAATTTCGTTAGTTTATCCCCTCCCTGAGCTACTACCTTATCGTGGTGGAGGGGTTTGCGTGCCTCAATGACCCCAGGAGCTCAGTTGTTGAGGGCTCTATGCCCCTTGGGTAGGGTCACCCATGGCAAGACCCCTCCTGCAGTGTTGCCAACTTGGCGACTTTCTCGCTAAATCTGGCGACTTTCCAAACCCTCATAGCAACTTTTTTCCTCAAAAGCGACTAGCGACAAATCTAGCGACTTTTTCTGGTGTTATTGGAGACTCTGAAGGGGAAGCACATATCGTTACTGTCCTCAACGAGTAGTGGGTGCTGCCCTGAGCCCCTCCCCTGTCCCAAAGCACTCACAGGCGGTCAGGTTCACAGTAGCCTCACACAGCTGCAGTCAGAGCAGAGAGGAGACCCACACCACTCCACATCCAACCCTGCATAACAGTCTTTTGATTCAATTTGATATTCTAATATTTAACAATACAGAACAAAATTGATTTACATTTAATACAAACAAACCAAGAATCAACATAAGAAAGCTCATTTGTAGTTCTTAACATATTTAGGGTTTTTTAACTCACTTTTTGTCTCTCCCAAGATGTTATTTCTCTCTCCTACAGCGTCCATTACAATAACATGCAAATGGTAATTATGCAAATTAGGCGATGACGTCATTTAGCGACTTCTAGCGGCTTTTAGGACAGCCAATAGCTACTTTCCTTACTGAGGAGTTGGCAACACTGCCCTCCTGATGATGACGACAAATGGTTTTCCGTGTCACTCGCCCGGATGTGGGTCACCAGGTCCCCCCTGCAGCCAGGCCTGGAGGTAGGGGCCAAAGGGGTCGGGTAGCTATATTTCTTGGTAATGTTTAGATGCCTTCTAGTGGACAGAATGTAAAATAACCATGTGGACAGTGGCGTTGGCAACACATAAGCCTGTGTATAAGTACATTGTAAATATTAATAATAGACTAAATCTGAGCATTAAAAATTCAAATACAATTTGAATATTAAAAACTAGAAAATTCCAGGGAAATTTTGAGTGCCACGGGGCTACTGTTGGGACGAATACACAATTTATTTTGAATGTACTTTATTCTCAAATTAACATCCCTGAAAATATTAAGTGAATGTTAATCATATTTAAGCATAAATAATATTTATTAAACGTATTAATTAAAGTCTACTTCATTTTTTCCACAGACAGCAACATCACTGTTATGAAATTATTAAGTAAATCTTCAAATCATTTAGAGAGTAGATTTTATTATACTTTTTATTTTAAATTACTTGGTTGTATGAAATTATATTATGTACATTTTGTTCATCTTCTATTGATAAATGTTGAATCTTTTTATATACCACAAATCATACAACTATAATACAAAACAATAAAACTATTTATTTTGTCCACAGTAAACATGAATTAATCACTCCATTCAAATGAATTAGCTCAGTTAACTGGCAAAACAGACAGACAGGAATTAACCAATCACAAAAAAGTAGGTCAGTTTCAGCCCAGCAACAGGTTGCCGAGGTCAGCTGAGGCCCTGCGGTTGCTAAGGGAAGCTAAGGCCCTGCGGTTGCTACGGTGATTTGAGAATCTGCTTGGGAAAACAATCTCAAAATTCTGAAGAATTTGGCTTCTGACAAGGTCCCGACCAATTGCAAACTGTGAGAAAACCGTAACTCCTGTCCAAAAACCGAAAACACCGTGAGAGACACAGAAGCCGGCAGATTCTGACAGTGTTTTTATTCAGATATTCCTTAAAATGAGCGAGTAAGCTCAGTGTGAACACAGAGTGAGATTCTTTTGAAAAAAGAAGACGATTACATTAGGGTCAATGGGGAGCGAGACAGGGATTGCCGCCGGTCTCGGCCCCCCCGTTTAAATTTTGTGCAGACCCTGTTTGTCAAAGTCACATTTTATGAATCCCAACAACTATGTCTACATTTTGACCAAAAATTATTCCCATTCATTTCCAATGGAGAAATCTCCCAGTTTTTTGGGAATAACTTTGGGAAGAATTGGAATTTCAACACCAAAAGTCATAGCACCCCTCCCCCTATCAAGCCGCACGTTTTGATGTATATATAGACCTTTTTCACACTTCCGCATTTTTTGACCGGAAATACGTAGACTACGGGTAAATCTACATCCGGTTTCTATTGAGAATGGCAGAAACGAGAAGCAAAAGTTTTTGTAGTGTACCGGGCTGTTCTTGCTCTGAATAACGGCGCTACTTTTTTCAGTAACGAGTAATCAAAAAAGTTACTGTTTTCCCCCTTGTAACGCTGTTACCGTTACTGATATAAAAGTCATTTGACTTGAGACCAAGTAATTTGACATATTAAATTATTTTATTTAAAAAAAGTAACCCAATAGTTACTTTTCCTGGTAATGAGTTGCATTTGTTTTGTAGTAATTCAGTTACTAACCCAGTTGCTTCTGTGGAAAGTAACTAGTAACTACAATTAATTACTTTTTTAAAGTAAGGTCCATATACAAGACACACAGTACAAAACCAGACATCACAATAACTATGATAAAAGACAATGAAAGCTAAAAGTTCACATTTAATAACAATCATCATCATAGATTATTAGATGACATTACTGCTACTGAATACTTCGGTATCATCTCACTGTAGGATTGAAAGCATGAAGGGCTAAATTAGTTTCTGTATTTCTTTTCAATCACTCTAGGTGTTCGTGATGAGGCAGTGGGATATATCCAGGACTTGAAAGCCACGCTGAAGAAGGTAGCCCTACCATCCCCGACCGTCTTCAGCCGATATTGTGCGTCAGACGACCAGATACGATTTTACACAAAATTTCCATCTGAACGTGTGTTTAAAATATTCTGGGAGTCAATTGCACCATCTGCTTCTCGATTGGCCTACTGGAGCAAGGCAAAGAGGATAGGTGAATCAGACATGGGACCCAGCCCCTCTCGTAGGATGGCATTAATCGATGAGTTTCTCATTTACTCTATGCGAGTAGCAGTTGGCATGAAAGAACAGCTTATTGCTGACATGTTTGAGGTCAGTGTAGCCACCGTGAGTCAAGTAACGATCACCTGGGCCAACTACCTGTTCCTGATGCTGGGGTCACTTCCTCTCTGGGTGTGCATGGAGAAGGTGAAGTCTGTCATGCCAGCAAAATTTAAGTTGCACTGTCCCAATGTCCGTGTGATTCTGGACTGCACTGAGGTTGCTGTGGCGACAGCCTCCTCACTGACATTGCAATCAGAAATGTTCTCCCACTACAAAAACAGGACGACCTTGAAGGGACTGATGGGAGTCGCCCCCAATGGTTTGGTGACGTTTGTTTCGCCTCTGTACACAGGAAGCATCTCTGACAAGGAGATAACAAAGATCAGTGGAATCCTTCCCTTACTTGAGCCAGGGAATGAAGTGATGGCTGACAAAGGATTTCTCATTGAAGATCTGCTTTCTGATGTTGGAGCAAAACTCATCATTCCACCCTTCAAGCATTCAGCTCAATTTACCAGAGAGGAAACCGAGAAAACACAAGCCATCGCCCGTCTCAGGATAGTAGTCGAGAGGGTAATAGCCAGAGTTAAGTCACATCACATCTGGGACTCACCTGTACCGCTCACTCTGATGAGCACTGTCAACCAGATATGGCACAAATGCTGTCAGTGATGCGCGGGTCAGCTTTTTTAACACCCGCCCCAACCCAACCCGCCAGGAGATCCAACCCGCCCCACCCGACCTGCAAAAAAAATGCGCTGATCATGACCCGAACCAGACCCGACCCGAGGAAAAAATAAATAAAGCCAGTGAACGTATTGCCATGGAACCTACCGATGAGAACTCATTTGTGACACTGTGAGCCATAGATAGATAAGGATTTGCACTGGATTCGCAGTAGAGATTATGATACAATTTCATGAACGATTCATTGAATACCACACAACAAATACACTGTAAGATTGATTTTTACATCGATGCGGAAAGCATCTCTCTGCCGTGCGCACAAATACAAACACACACAAGTGTGCACACATGTCAAAACTGTAATATCTGCAAAACATCAGATCTGAGAGCTTACATTTTAGTGAACTGATCTTTGATCACTTGTAATAGTAATAGGCTAGATAATAGAATATACTGTAGGTAACAATGATATTTCAACAAAACGTATATGTTTAAATTGAAGAAGCACAGAGCATATAATGATATTTATAGCTGATGACTCTCACAGATCGAGAGGTGAATTAATCTTCTGATCACCATTTAACTTTAGCGTCACTAAGCTATTAAACACATCCGTGTAGGTTATTATTGATTGAGCACAACCATAATGTTGATTCGGAGTGACACCCAACTGTGTTAGGACATAGCATCAGGTTTGATCTTTAGAGATTGTGGAATAACGGCACCATCAAGCTTCAGCTCTCTCCCGTTGCCATGGAGATTCAAAACACAGCAGATAGAGTCAGCCATAGTCCGCACAAAAGTAGTCACATAGCGATATTAATAACAGTTTTATTTTAAAGTTTGTCTTATTCTTCTTTCACATAAAACATAGGAACTTTCACTTGCCTATTTATGATAATCCAAGTGAGAAATATGTATTTTGTCTTTTTGACCCGCCCCGCCCGCACCCGCAATATTTTTAAAAAATTGAACCCGAACCCGCCCGACCTGCGGATAAACCCGCCGATATCCGCGGGTCATGGGTCGACCCGCGCATCACTGATTGCTGTGTAATGGTTAATTTTCAAGGATCTTTGTCTTGTGAGGAATAAGTTGCTGAGAGGGTCATCAACAACCACTTATTCCGCTTATCTTACACCCACCTGTGTTCTCGGTCTATGCCAGCGTTGTAGATCACTTGTGCAGGCCAGGGGTGGTGGAACATTCGGCAAACCGAGCTGTGAATAGTGTGCAGTCTGGTAAAGGAGGGCAACTACATGGTTGCAGAAGCCTTTACCAGCTACGCAGCGGCAGGAATAAGCCATCAATCTTCCACTGTCAGTGGCCAGTGATATCTATACACAACAACAAAAGAGAATAATTCCATTTAATATCATATTACATCTCAGTGTCAACAGTAACATGAAGTAACAACCAATAGAGAGAGATGAAATAGAAGTATGGAAAGAGATGAAACAAACAACGAGAGTGTGTGTACTTTTCCTCACTTCTGGCTGTGTAAGAACTCGTCAGAAAGAGCTGCAACTGCAGCAAGTGCACAGAAGTACTGCAACGGCAGCAAGAACAGTAGGCAGCAATAAGAACCGAGAGCTTATACCAACTGGCACTATCTATGGTCAAACCTCTAGTTTGTGGGGCTCCTCATTCTTCTTCATGGATTTGAAGCATCTAGCCCTCACAAAAACCTGCCTGTCTAGTACATTTGATACTATGATCACACACAAACACACGTTACGAGAGAAAAATGTTAGTTGTTTAGCATTCGGCTAATATCACTGTCGCTATGTAGAAGACGTTCACTTGGACAACCATCAACATAACAATGTTATGCCATAATGCTTCATTTAACCAGACTATGATGCTTTAGTATGGTCGGCTATATCATCGTATACTTTATACTATATACTACACATAAACTAGGTCTTACAGTAGACGCGCTAATGATGTGTCATTGTAGCTAACAGTTCAGTAACAGTTCACCCAATATCGCTCTACTTACCTTGATAATTGTGGAAAAATTCCTCGTGGAAAAATTTGTACCCTTTTTTCAACTCCTTTTGTCAAGGAGTTACGCGCCGAAAAACGGCAGAAGAAGCGGAATAATAAGTATCGAGAAGATTAATAGTTGCCTCGGAGCTGAGAACCCGTGGCACTAATAATAATGAAATTCGAATAAGATTATAGAGGAAAATTGACAGCCCTCGTGTGAATGATATCCTGTCTGTGGAAGAGGACCTACTCCCTATGTAGAAATAAAGGCTCATCCTATGGTAACAAAAACATGAGTCTTAGTTTCAGGTGATTATTCACTAATTATACTTCTAAATATTACATTTCTGTCAAGTCTAAGTTTTACACACGGGTCCTTTAATAAACAGATATGACTATGTTGCTCTGGGGGTGGGGCTCGGTGGCGAGCGCCTGGTGGCCAAGCCTTTGCCCATGGGGCCCGGCCGGGCACAGCCCGAAGAAGGGACATGAGACCCTCCTCCCACAGACTCACCACCATTGGGAGGGGCCAAAGGGGTCGGGTGCAGAAGCTAGCTGGTGCGCGAGGTTGAGAAGTTCCGGCTAGATATAGTCAGCCTTACCTCGACGCACAGTAAGTGCTCTGGAACCAGTCTCCTCAAGAGGGATTGGACTCTCTTCCACTCTGGAATTGCCACTGCTGAGAGGCGCCGGGCAGGAGTGGCAATACTTGTTTTTTTTTTGTTTTTTTCTCTTTATTTATTTTATTATTTTTTTGTATTTTTATTATGCTTACTCTGCAAACAACTGAATATACTTAATATTACCACTTCAAACTTTGTATCATAGACATATTCAATAAATATAAGGCATGAGAGTATATCTCATCACGTATGTTGAAAAGATTATCCTATCACAGATTGTAGATCGGTTTTCCCCATCCTCCTCTTCTAATAGCAGCAAGCTTATCTTTCCTGCTGGGCTGCAGAGATACCGGACCTATTGTTACCCGACCCCTCGTCTTTGCACCACTGCCATCAAGAAGGTTGGGATCCATCCCAAACATGTTCCATGGTATGCCACTCCTAAAGGTGGTTTGTCCATCAATGAACATTGACGTTGGAGTCCTTGGAAGAATCGGATGAGATAGAAGTGGAATCACTATTGTTGGCTTCTAGTGGAGCATAGATAATCATGTTCCTAACCGGATTCTGTATCACAGTCATACTTGTAACAAAATGAAGAGATTTCAAGATTAGCGCTCGAAAAATAGGAAAGCAACAACTCATTAACACGGCTACATATTAATCCCAATGATAGGTGCAAATATGCTCAAAGTCTATGCAATAATGGGGTGTCCTCCAAAGAATCTGAAAATGTTATCCCATGGTTGTTGATTCAAATAGCCTCCTGTGGCTCACGTGTCTTTATTGGTACGTACAATTCCTTCTTGGATCTCGCTAAGATTCCTAATTGCAATAGTTAAATTACAGAGACCTTGGGAATCCGGAGGCAGCAGGCAGGTACCGGCAGGCCAAGCGGAGTGCAGCTGCGGCAGTCGCTGAGGCAAAAACACGGACATGGGAGGAGTTCCGTGAGGCCATGGAGAACAACTTCCGGACGGCTTCGAAGAGGTTCTGGACCAATCTGCACCAATCCAGCATCTCAGGAGGAGGAAGCAGTGCATTGTCAACACTGTGTATGGTGGGGACGGTGCGCTGCTGACCTCGACTCAGGGCGTTGTGGATCGGTGGAAGGAATACTTCGAAGACCTCCTCAATTCCACCGACACGCCTTCTGATAAGGAAGCAGGGCCTGGGGACCCGGGTGTGGGCTCTCCTATTTCTGGGGCTGAGGTCGCCGAGGTGGCAGGGCCCCGGGGGTGGATGAGATCTGCCTGGAGTTCCTTAAGGCCCTGGATGTTGTGGGGCTGTTATGGGGAACACGACTCTGCAGCATTGCGTGGACATCGGGGGCAGTGCCTCTGGATTGGCAAACTGGGGTGGTGGTCCCTCTTTTCAAGAAGGGGGACCGGAGGGTGTGCTCCAACTATAGGTGGATCACAAGCCTCCCTGGTAAGGTCTATTCAGGGGTACTGGAGAGGAGGGTCCGTCGGATAGTCGAATCTCGGATTCAGCAGGAGAAATGTGGTTTACGTCCGGGTCATGGAATTGTGGACCAGCTCTACACCCTCTGCAGGGTCCTAGAGGGTGCATGGGAGTTTGCCCAACCAGTCCACATGTGTTTTGTGGACTTGGAGAAGGCATTCGACTGTGTCGAGGGTTGGACTCCGCCAGAGCTGCCCTTTGTCACAGATCCTGTTCATAATCTTGGACAGGATTTCTAGGTGCAGCCAGGGCATTGAGGGGGTACGGTTTGGTGACCTCAGGATTGGGTCACTGCTTTTTGCAGATGATGTTGTCTTGTTGGCTTCATCAGACCGTGACCTCCATCTCTCGCTGGATCGGTTCGTAGCCGAGTGTGAAGCGGCCGGGATGAGAATCAGCACCTCCGAATCTGAGTCCATGGTCCTCAGCCAGAAAAGGGTGGAGTGCACTCTCCGGGTCGGGGATGAGATCCTGCCCCACGTGGAGGAGTTCAAGTACCTCGGGGACGGAACAGGAGATCGACAGGTGGATCAGTGCGGCGTCTGCAGTAATGTGGGCTCTGCACAGATCCGTCGTGGAGAAGAGGGAGCTGAACCGAAAGGCAAAGCTTTCGATTTACCAGTCGATCTTTGTTCTTACCCTCTTACCCTAACCTATGGTCATGAGCTTTGGGTAGTGACCAAAAAAACAAGATCTTCCCTTAGAGATAGGATAAGAAGCTCGGTCATCCGGAGGGAGCTCGGAGTAGATCCGCTGCTCCTCTGCGTTGAGAGGAGCTAGTTGAGGTGGCTCGGGCATCTAGTTAGGATGCCTCCCTGGTGAGGTGTTCAGGGCACGTCCCACCGGTAGGAGACCCCGGGGGGGACCCAGGACACGTTGGAGAGACTATGTCTCTCGGCTGGCCTGGGAACGCCTCAGGATCCCCCGGGAAGAGCTGGACGAAGTGGCTGGGGAGAGGGAAGTCTGGGCTTCCCTGCTTAGGCTGCTGCCCCCGCGACCCAACCCGGGATAAGCGGCAAGAAGACGGAACAGAACGTTAATTTATATAATGCAGATTTGTAAAATATTACTTTTATGAGGGTCACAGCAGGCGGGGAGTTCTGGTCCTCTAAAATGAGGCCAACGCGGAAGTAACTTAGCATTCTAGCAAAAGGCCACCAGGGGTCGACTGTTTTGGTGTCAAAAGGACTTCCGTCTCAATACAAGTCAATGGAGAATTCGCCAACTTCTCACTTGATTTCTAACCTCAGTAAACGTTTTCAAAATGTGTTTATGGTCTCAATCGCTAGTTTAAAGCCTTCGTCAATGCAGTATGATGTTCATTTGTGAAATTTTGGCCTTCTTGATGAAGGTTATTGAGTTTATAACACACACACACACAGAGACACACACACACACATTGTTGAAGTTCATATAGAAACTCACATTTAGTATACACAGGTTTTAACATAACCAGTATGGGTGTAATAAAAAGAAGACAATTATCACACACAGCAGAGGGATGATGTTGCAATAGCTTGTCAAGCGATAGATAGAATATATCAGAAGTAATGAGTGGAGAGGAAACTGTCAAAGGTACAAGACAGGACACAGCTGCAACGGACAAAGGAGACTAGAGTAGTAAAAAGGTATCCAAATAAGGTAACAAAAGATAGACGGGGAGGGGAGGACAAGGGAGGGCATAACACAGACACTGACCCACACTTAGATAGATCTCTCTGGGCTTTTGGGTTGAATACATGTACTCTTTGTAAGAGTGATCTCCGCTTTTTGCAAACAGCGTAATAAAAGGGTGTTTTGACCAACTCTCGTTGGTGCTCTCTTCTGCATCAACCAACTCGGGGAGGCAACAACAAAGTTTTGCTTCAACAATTTGGGGGCTTGTCCGGGATGCAGAAAGAGCGGTAAAACAAATTCGATCAACCTCCTCAGCAAGGAAGAAACGGGACACAGGCCGGCTAAAATAAGGTAAGCAGAAACCTGTTTAATTCAAAATTCTGCAGATTGAATACGACTAAAACTAGTGTCCCCGATCTAAATTGTTTGAGGCTTTCAAATTGAAGACGCACTGTTGTAAAG
Organism: Scomber japonicus; assembly: GCF_027409825.1. Taxonomy (NCBI): domain Eukaryota; kingdom Metazoa; phylum Chordata; class Actinopteri; order Scombriformes; family Scombridae; genus Scomber; species Scomber japonicus. Next base: position 39,226,849 of record NC_070586.1, on the reverse strand, counting down.
GTATATATATTAAAAAAACAAAAAAAACCCAACAAAACAACAAACGGGAAAAGAAAACAGACGAAGGAAACAGGCTGTCCTTGGTCGTGGCGGACCCCGCCGGTCTCTGACGAGAGGCTGCTGGGTTTGAGTCCCGGGGAGGTGAGGACTGCAGCAGTCCTTGGATTGAAGACAACAGAGCCCCAACTGATGCGTAAGGTTTTTCTTTATTTTCTTTCACCAAACAGCAAGTTGATGCCAAGCTGCAACTTTATTCTTTGAGTCCTTTACACACCGTGAAAACTGTATTGACGACGTACAAAAAAAACATTTCACACATATGTTTCCACAATGCACATCAATATTATGAATGAAAGTCACCTTAATTATACTACAAAAAGCTAAAAAGCATACACAAATATTTCTACATGTTATAAATATAAACAATCAAAACATCATACCTCGCTGCGCTCTCCAAGGAAAGCAAACATGAGATACGTGTCCTTTCTTCCGTCATTAAACCTTCAACTGGCAAATGCGATCGTCCCTTCAATCGTGAACATGTGAACTGACCAAACAAAAGCTCTAGATTGTGCAAATTTAGCATAAAGTGCCAACAATAATTTAACAGGCCCGAGCGGAGTATTCACTCACCGCCGGCTGCCGTGAAGACAAAGCAAAACTCCCGCTGTGCCGCCTACGGGACTGATTTCAATGGTACTGGATAGGATATCCGGTCAATTCACACATACAGATCATATTAAACACATACAAATTCAGAATATTTAAGTCGTTACAAAAAAAACAAATAAATAAATGAAACATTAAGCTCATAACCCATCCCGTGTTATTATCAAAAAATATCGAACCAGCACAAATACAAATCTTAGTATGTACCTTTACACTCCCACCAATCATTCAATTATTAACATCTCCATATTTTTGAATGATTTAAATCTTAAAACCCATTTAACCTTTGAAGTGTGCAAATTAACATGGGTTTATTTATTTATTCTTGCAAGGGCTAAATGTGCATGTCTGTGTAAATGTGTGTGTTCTATTTCATTGTTCACTTTCAAGAATCAGCACTAATTTTTGAATTGGTCTCTCCAGAACTATGAGCTTTGATTTGGAATAAAGCTTTCCTGAATTCTTCTCTCCAACTTGCAGTTTCACTCTTCTCACTAGGCCATCACTGTCCACAGTTGTCTCCACTATTCGTCCCAACTGCCACTGATTCCTTGGAAGTAGATCCTCCTTTATAATGACCACATCATTCACCTTAAGGTTGCGCCGGGCCACATGCCACTTCTGTCGAACTGAGATGTTCAAAAGGTATTCCCTCTTCCATCGACTCCAGAACTGCTCAATCAAATACTGAACACGACGCCAGCGCTTTGCACTATACACATCTTCACTTTCAAATTTTCCTGGAGGCGGAAGAGGAACCTTTGACTTCATTTGAATCAAGTGATTGGGCGTTAAAGGCTCAAGAGAATTGGGGTCATTTAACCCATCTACAGTCAAAGGTCGACTATTGACAATGGCCATGGCCTCGTAAAAGAGTGTTCTAAGAGAAGCATCGTCCAGTCTTCCTAGGCCTTGAGCCAAAGTAGCGTTCAGTACATTTCGAATAGTGTGTATCTGGCGCGTGACTTGCTGATGGAGCATTGAGAACAAACTCACACTGTTTCTCAGCTAGGAATGTTTGCAACTGTTGATGATCACACTGTTTGAGTGCTTCTTTCAGTTCATTCTTTGCTCCTATGAAGTTCCGGCCTTGGTCACAATAGAGTTGGCTCACCACTCCCCTTAAGCTAATAAAGCACCGAAGAGAGTTGATAAAGGAGTCAGTGGATAGGTCTTCTAACATTTCAAGATGGATGGCTCGAGAATAGAGACAGGTGAATATCAAACCATATCTCTTGTGCTCTTTGCGATTCCTTTTAATGACAAACGGTCCAAAACAATCCATGCCGCAGTGCGTGAATGCGCACCTTAGGGAGTTCTGCCATACACTGCTCCTCAACTGGGCGCCTCAGTTTTCTGCATTGCAAACACTTATGGATCAACTTAGCGACCAGTTTGCTACCGTTGATAATCCAGAAGCCATTTACTCTGAGCTCCATTTGTGTTTGACTTCGACCCTGGTGACACACTTGTTTATGATAGTGAGATATGATAAGCTGAGTGATATGGCTGTCTTTTGGCAAATTGAGCGGATGCCTGAACTCCTCGCTAAGAGAAGAATATTTAAGTCTTCCTCCAACACATAGCCTGCCGTCCATCAGAATTGGATCAAGGGAAAAAAGAGGACTACAAGAAGGACGGCTTTCCTTAGCTTCAAGCACCTTCATCTCTCTGCCGAAAGCTTGCTGTTGAATAAGCTTTAGCACCACTTCAGCAGCCCCTTCACGCTCTTTGACAGTCACAACATCTTTAACACACTTGGATTTTGACGCCAGTCTCTTAGTTCTTGCCACTACTTTCAGGAGTGTTGTCCAGGATGAAAATCGTGACAAGCGATCAAGAATGTCTATGCAATCCCTGATTTTGGTGGCAAAGACTTTGGAGGGTTTGACTTCAGGATCACCGACCAACAGGTCAGTTGATGGTCTAAGTTCCTCATGAACAACTTCCTTCCACAAGAATTCAGGACCTGATATCCAGTCAATCAATCAATCAATCTTTATTTGTATAGCGCCAAATCACAACAAAGTTATCTCAAGGCACTTTACACATAGAGCAGGTTCTAAACCAAACTCTTCAGGTTTTAACTTTAAAGAGACCCAACATTCCCACATGAGCAACAGTGGCGAGAAAAAAACTCCCTTTTAACAGGAAGAAACCTCAGGCAGAACCAGACTCAGAAGTGGGCGGACATCTGCCTCGACCGGTTGGGGTTGAGAGGAGAGAAAGGAAGGATAGAGGAGAGAGGCACAATGAAAATCAACAATGGAGCCAGATGGTCCGGGACTGGAATCCGTCATCCAGACGTCTACAGGCCCAGATTACCTGTAAGACCAGAAAGCAGAGCCAGAAACCAGAAACCAGAAAGACAACTCCGGGGAAGAAGTTTAGGAAGTTTAGGTTATTGAATGCATTAATTGTTGTAGTTTGTTGTGCAGTTTGTTGTCAAAATAACAGAGGCTCTAAGTCCTCTTGAAGCATGATCAGCTGGATTTTCTGTTGTGTCAACATAATGCCACTGGCTTGGACTGGTATTCTCTCTTATCAACTGGACACGATTTGCCACAAACACATGAAATCTCCTTGCATCATTGTTGATATAAGCTAAGGTGACTTGAGAATCTGTCCAAAAGAACTCTTCATCGATCTTCATGTTGAGTTCTGATCTCAACAAAATACTCAGTCTGGCTGCAGTCACGGCAGCTGAAAGTTCGAAGCGAGGAATGCTTGTGAGCTTTGTTGGAGCGACTCTTGCTTTAGCCATGACTAAACTGCAGTGCACTTTATTTTCATCATTCTTATATCTCAGATAAGAACATGCACCATACCCTATATTGCTTGCGTCTGAGAAGTGGTGCAGTTCCACCCTCTCAATCTTGCCAAAGTCTTGTGGATGGTAACACCTTGGGATTGACACTCTGCTCAAACTTAAAACCCCACTCTTCCACTCCTCCCACCGTGGACGCAATTCATCAGGGAGCAGGTCATCCCATCCAACATTTCTGCGACATAGCTCCTGCAGAATGCACTTTCCACTTAAGACGAATGGGGCTACAAACCCCAGTGGATCATACAGGGAAGCTATAACTGAGAGAATGCCACGGCGTGTATCAGGCTTGTCCTTCAAGTTTATGTTGAAGCTGAAACTGTCACTTTCAATTAACCACTGTATACCCAGTGCATGTTCCACTGACACTGAACCTGGATTGAGGTCATGGCCTTCTGTGCTTGCTGCCCTTTCAGATAGATGAACGCAGGAAAGAACTTCACTCACATTTGAATTAAACTTATGCAGTCGCAGACCTCCTCTCCTACATAAATGTTGTGCTTCATTGATCAGATCCGAAGCCTCTTTAATTGTAGGGACACTCACTAGCCCATCGTCCACATAGAAGCCGTTTTCGACAAATGATGATGCAACTGGATATTCTGACTTATGTTGCTGTGCCAGGTATTTGAGACCGAAGTTAGCGCACCCCGGAGAAGAGGCTGCACCAAAGAGATGGACTGCCATCTGATATTCTTTGGGCTCGCTATCCAGGTCTCCATGCTCCCACCATAGAAATCTCAGGTAAGTGCGATGTTTAGGTGTCACAAGGAACTGATGGAACATCCTTTGAATGTCACAAATTATGGCCACTTCTTCCTTTCTAAATCGACAGATTACTCCCACCAAGGAATTAGTCAGATCAGGACCAGTCAGCAAAGTATCATTTAAAGAGATGCCACAGAATTTAGCTGAGCAATCAAAGACAACTCTCAGCTTGCCAGGCTTCTTTGGGTGGTACACACCATGGTGTGGTATATACCAGACGACTTCACCAGTGGCTACCACTGGTGCAAGCTCAGCATCACCATTGTTGATCACCTCCTCCATGAAAGCTTTATAATGATCATAAAACTGTTGGTTGGCTTTAAGTCTCCTCTGTAGATGTTGCAAGCAAATAGTGGCCATTCTCTTATTATTAGGCAATACAGGAGGACTGCAACCTTTAAATGGAAGAGGCATTTCCAGGTGACCATCCTCCCTTTGACAAATGTCTTCACTGAGAAGCTGTATAAAGCGCACATCATCCTGGGAGACATATTTGCCCTCTGAACTCCTCTCATTAAAGTCAGACTCCAGAGCTTTCAGGACATCTGAGGCTGACGGTACTGGCAGCTCCCTTACTGTGACTCTATGTACATATCTTTGCCTCCTTGCCTATCAAGGTGAGGATTTGTGGCTCCTATTATACTCCATCCCAGCTCAGTTTTTTGAGCAAATGGCTAATTTTCACTGCCCCTAACAACCTCACAAGGAGCTAGAGCTGCAGGACAATCATATCCGATTAACAGCCCTACCTCACAGTCTTGAAGTGCTGGCATCTTATTAGCAAGATGTTTGAGATGCGACCACTGTAATGCTGTGGTCCTTGTTGGAATGCAGGACGTATCAACAGGGATGAAGTCTCGTCCATATGCTTGTCGTAACTGCAATTGATTTTCATGATAAAAGCTTCGAACTTGCAAACCACAAACACTTTGACTTGGTATTACTGCATCTATGGCGGTCATTGTACTGAGTTTTAACTGCAGTGGTCGAGTTGTAACATTCAGCTCTCTGATGAGACTCTCCAAGACAAAAGATGAATCACTTTGGGTATCAAGTAGAGCATATGTGAGAATTTCCTTGTGAGGTTCTTTGTCAGATGACAAGAACACTGGAACAATACTAGTATGAACTTCCTCACTTGTTTCTCCTTCTGTAGGAGCGCCTTTTGCTGCATCTCTAAACTGCTTCTCTCCCTCCTCATGTAGACAGGTGGGATGGCGTCGGCCACACACTCCACAGACATGTCTAGTTCTACACTCCTTCATGACATGTCCTTTGCGCAGGCATCCAAAACAGAGACGATTTTGATGTATGAATGACTTTTTATCTCCCATTGACTTAGAGGCAAAGAGAGGACACTTAGCAATACCATGAGACTCTTCTTTATGTGGCGATACGAGGGAGAACTCTGCTTCTTCCTCAAAAATCCAAATTGATTAACATGGAATGAGGACCGACAACGCCACCCTGGGAATTTCACCCAGGGAGTTCTAAATAGTGATAACGAAGGCACACAGGGACGTTACACTAAGTGAGGGCAAGAGACGCGGTTCACAAGTTTCACAATCAAATCATTTATTTAACAAACATAGTACTCATTAAAATACAATTCAAATAAACTAACTTGCTAATCCTTCTTAAGCAACTGAGGCCAAGCGGGGGTATGGGGTAATCAGGGGGAAAAAGGGAATCCAAAAAAATGAACACCCCACTCGTACGTGACACACAAGAAAAATGGTGAAGTGCAATAATAAGAAAACCTACACCCAGGATCACAGCACACAAAATCACAGCACACAAAGGGGAAACCGACACCCGGGACACCACCACCACCGCTGGCTCTCAGTAACTAGAGGGGAAGGAGAAAGAAGCACAATTAGTCACTTGTAAAACACACAATCAAACTACACAATAATACAAATAGATAAAATATAGGCATCAAAATAAAGCAACCAAAGAAATAAAGATATAACTGCACAACCTAAGACTAGAAATCCACAGAAATCAGACAAAAAGAATTGTTCAATTAATTAATATTCAATTAACAAACTTTTTACTTTAAAAGAACCAAAACAAAAAGAGCAAAGAAATAGAAAACAAACAAAAGTCTCTGGCCAGAGATACTTTAACACTTTAACATTAGCTATTTCATGATGAGGAAAAGTAAGGAAAATCAACCAATAAATTCAAAAAAAAAAGAAAAATACAAGGAGACAATTAAGATCGTCTGACCCCGCTAAACCCCCCACACACATACACTCATACGCTCACCCACACAGCCAGAAACCAGGTGCGACCATTCAAACTGTCCTAGTCCACACATCCACACCCAGCGCACACGGCCGATAAGACCGGCGCCACTAACGCTGGTTATGGAGAGAGAAACCGGTTCCCGGAAACCCAGGGGCCGAGCCGCTACTAGCGGGAAACAGTCCGCAAAGCAGGTAGCAGCAAAGCGGCATGCAGCAGCAAAGGGAGGCAGAGCGTCAAGCGCAGCCAGCGACCATCCGTTACAGTGTGGAAAGCAATTGCTTGCAGGAGACAGTCAAACAGAACAGGTAGCAGCGAAGCGGCATGCAGCAGCAAAAGAGGGCAGGAGCCTCAAGCACAGCCAGCGACAGTCCGCCGCAGCGCGGCCAAACCGGAGGATCCCGGGCAAAGCAGCCGCCACACACACAGAAAAGGTTCGGCGAGAGTTCAGCCGGTCCCGACCAGCGAGCGTCCACCAGAAGGGAAGAGCGAGGAGGGTCTGCTCAGAGGAGCAACAAGCAGAGCCTCTACTGTTTGGCTGGTGATGCGTTCAGGGTCTGCTAAGAAAATGAACAAAGATCTAATTTAACTCCTAGGCTAACAGGTTATGGCCAGAGCAGTACCTACAGTGTTTATGCCTATGTGTTAAGTCATCCATACCAACTGCAGCAGGACAGCAACCACCTTGACCAAAAGGGTCCACCGCGACGGGAGCGGAGAAGGTAACGTGCGGCCAGGAAGCGGGCGGGCCCCATGCACTGATTGGTCAACGAGCCGGAAAGGGTGCCAGGTAGCAGGTCCACCTGTCTTCTACAGTGGTGGCATACCATACTACTACATTTACAGACAAGGCATGGCAGCCTCGACTTAGAAACAGGAACATTTCCTGATGTCTTGGATGCATAATTTTTGGCTTGGGCATTAGTATTAAGGGATTTTGCTCTTTTGGGAAATTTATCATCTGATAATCTAGCACTAAACGAGAAAGGAGAGGCAATAGGATTACAGGCTATACGAGCCTCCGTCTGCACAAATTCAGTGAAGTGGTCAAAACTTCCACACAATCCAATCTGGTAACTTCTTCAAGAGCTTATGATTTTCTTCGCTATCATTTAAAATGGCCAGCCCTTTAACATGAGGCATAGCCTCTGCACAGCTTTTTAAGAAGTCAGAAAAATCTCTAAGTGCAAGAGAATCACTTGGACCTATTTTAGGCCATTTCATCAGCTTATCTCGAAAGGCTTTCTGGACAACAAATGAATTGCCATACCTGTCCTTTAAAACGGACCAGGCACCCTTATAAGCATCCTCAGAACTCCGATAGAAAAATCCTTCTACAGCCTTACGTGCCTCACCAGCCAGGTAGCTTTTCAGATACAGCATTTTCTCACTAGCAGGAATAGGTTTCTGATCAATCAAAGTCATAAACGACACCTTGAAGTCCACAAATTTCAATGGGTCACCGGCAAATGTGGTGGGCTCAGGAACAGGAAGGCGATTTAAGGTAAGTGAATTTGCAATTGTTTCCGCAAAAATGGCCGCTGTAGCTCTTGACTCCTGAACAGGATCGTGGCTTTGGGATGTGACTGCTGTGCCTAGTTGTTCATTTAAATTCATAGCAGGAGACATTCTGACGACAGAGACTGGATTGTCACACTCCTGTCAACAGCATCACCTTCAATCTGATTGTATTTTTGAACACGAGCTGCAGCCACTTTAACATCCATTTCCACTTGCATCAATTTTAACCTTGTTTTTTCCTCCTCTAATTTCAAGTCAACTTCAGCTTCCTTTTGTTTTAATTGCACCAACATTTGTGATTCATGGAGTTTCCATTCACTTTCCAGTTTGCTAAGTTTGGCTTGCTGAGCTTGTATCTCCTGCATGGATTTTGCTTGCTCCAATTTGGCTGCAAGTTCTGCCACTGCATCTGCTCGCTTACTTGAGATTTTAGAGATGGCTGACAGCTTATCCAAGTCTTCTTCAAGAACACTCTCTGTGTTTGTGCCACCAAAGATTGATACATATTCATCATGATTTAAAATCATTCTCACTCTCTCCTTCTCAGTTTCAGGATTAAAGGTCTTTTGATCTAGACCTGTGTCCAGTCGTCTACTCACAAGATCACCGATTTCTGTAGTCAGCGTATTACAAGCATCCATTTTCTGTACAATATCAGTAGTAGTGAGAGAGTTTCGTTGCAGTGGTCCATAATTTTGATTTACTCGATCATATCCACCTTGAACTTGCTTGTTTATATCATCCAAATCCTCCTTGAGACAGAATTTCTTAAGCTTTGTCCTGGCTTCTTTAGCCATCTTCTTCCAGGATTCATATGCTTTCATGAATGCTTTTAAGTGCCTTTTAGCATCATCTTCACGCATTTGTCTACCTTTTTCTGTGAGCTGTCGCTCACGAGAACTGGGGACCGTTTCTTGCATGTCAGTAGGCTTTTCATTGGCTTTTCCCTTTTCTAATGACATTATTTAAAGTGGTTGATTGCTTGACTATTTGACAAAATATGAAATATAAAATAGCTGTATTTTAAGCACTGTATACAGGCTATAATTCAAACATTGAATAAACTGCTAAACTTTCAAACATGATAGAGTAAAATATTTTAGCAAATTGAAATATCAAAGAAACTTTGCAGAACCATGTAGGCTAAAGGGAATTAAACTCGACTATTCAACCTTCAAATAAACCTTTAACAAGGGCTACAACTTCATCATCTGATCTTACACAAAATCAACATTCAACCATTCATCATTTACATAAAAGCATCAATCTTTAAGGCCAAGTTTCAATCACAAACATTTGAGCATTTTCACATGACAAACTCAATCGAAATATCATCCAGCATCAATTAAGTTTGTTTTAGAATAATCCTTTTCGCAGTTCAGTTCGTTTCGAGTGCTATTGTTGACCAAAGTCTCTCACCATGCCGAGTCCTCGCTGTTCACCACGTCGAGTTTTCACTGCAGCAGTCCTTGGATTGAAGACAACAGAGCCCCGACTGATGCGTAAGGTTTTTCTTTATTTTCTTTCACCAAACAGCAGGTTGATGCCAAGCTGCAACTTTATTCTTTGAGTCCTTTACGCCACGTGAAAACTGTATTGACGACGTACAAAAAAAATCTTTCACACATATGTTTCCACAATGCACATCAATATTATGAATGAAAGTCACCTTAATTACACTACAAAAAGCTAAAAAGCATACACAAATATTTCTACATGTTATAAATATAAACAATCAAAACATCATACCTCGCTGCGCTCTCCAAGGAAAGCAAACATGAGATACGTGTCCTTTCTTCCGTCATTAAACCTTCAACTGGCAAATGCGATCGTCCCTTCAATCGTGAACATGTGAACTGACCAAACAAAAGCTCTAGATTGTGCAAATTTAGCATAAAGTGCCAACAATAATTTAACAGGCCCGAGCGGAGTATTCACTCACCGCCGGCTGCCATGAAGACAAAGCAAAACTCCCGCTGTGCCGCCTACGGGACTGATTTCAATGGTACTGGATAGGATATCCGGTCAATTCACACATACAGATCATATTAAACACATACAAATTCAGAATATTTAAGTCGTTACAAAAAAAAACAAATAAATAAATGAAACGCTCATAACCCATCCCGTGTTATTATCAAAAAATATCGAACCAGCACAAATACAAATCTTAGTATGGTCCTTTACATATATTAAAAAAACAAAAAAACCCCAACAAAACAACAAACAGGAAAAGAAAACAGACGAAGGAAACAGGCTGTCCTTGGTCGTGGCGGACCCCGCCGGTCTCTGACGAGAGGCCGGAGCCTTGAAGGCTGCTGGGTTTGAGTCCCGGGGAGGTGAGGACCCCCGAATGCTATTGGGTTTGAGGCCCTGGGGATAGAGTCCCCTAAAGTAGAATATGCTGCGGCGTGTGGGTTAGAGTTCCTTGGGGTTATAATCCCCATAAATAGAAGCCTGTTGGTTTAAAGTCCCTGGGGTTAGAGTCCCCTAAAAGCAACATTAAAGTCTGTTGGGTTTGATGGTGAATGTTTTGTATCTTGCAATACTAATCATTGTGATATTCTTGTCTTTTTTGTGTGAGTAAAATTGTAAGGGATATTGGGAGTGGGAAGAATAAAACTCTGAGGTGTCTTCAGTGAAGGATCATTTAAAGCAGTGTCTTGACAAACTCGAAAAACGGACAGAGGAAACCTTTGCGGTGTTAACGTAATCCTTCCTTCCCCCGGAAACCTAGCGGTGTTAACAGAAGGGGTCTTGTTTGTCATCAAGGTCAGTTGCTCGGGTGAACTCCATACAAACTGACTGGCTGCTTGATCCTAAGACACTGAATCAGGCTTGTTGCTCGGGTGAACTCCATACAAACCGGCCGGCCTCAGAGTTTAGAACAAATAGAAAAGAACAGGGCAAGAATGGATGGAGAGTTTGATAGGGAGATAGGCGACGACGGATGGGGTCCTGTGACAGGGACGTGGAAGCCCCTCGAAACACAGCTAAATAATGTGATGATAGTCGCCGCTACGATGGTTGAAGGGAAACAGAAGGAAAAGAAATTGGCAGCAATAAAAGAGAAGATAGAGAAGTTGATCAAACGAAAGGGCAAGAAACCATCCGATACAGGACCGTTAGGGGCCTGGCTATGGGAGAAAGTAAAAGAATATGCAGTACGAAAAGAGGAAGCAGCAGAACAGGAAAATAAGGCAGGAATGTTACAGAAAGGAAAGTGGAAAAAGGAAGGGAAAGCTCTAGAAGAAGAGCGCCGAGGATGGTCTGAATTGGCGGTCTGGTGGCAGAGCGTAAGGCACCTGCATGAGAGCAGTGAGAAACAACCCCGCAAGTCAAAGGTAAAACCACCCATGACCACACAACCACCTCCATACGCCCCTCCAAGCGCACCTCACACAGCAGGAATGTATCGCAATTTACGTGTATCCGGAGGAATCCTACAGATCGATCACGAGGATACAGAAAATTGTTCTGATGCTGACTCAACCGCAGGCAGTATTGTAGAAAGTAGCATAAGTAGTGTTGCGAGAAGTGAATTATCTGATTACAAGAACATAAAACATACACCACGTAGGGAGTCACCAAATCAGGGAGAGAGCGTAGGCCAAGCACCCCCGACACCTTTTGCTCAAAGGAACGTTAGGGAAAAGGAAGCTCAGTGGCAAGAGGGATACGAGGCAACTCAGAGGCGAGCGAGAGAAGAGGCAACAAAGGAGGAATTTGAGAAAAGAGTAGCCAAACTTGAGGAAGAATTATCCCAAAAGAAAAGTTCCAGGAAGCTATTCCTCAACCCCGATAGTACCGGGACAAAAGACAGAAGGCAGAGTAACTCTTGGGCTACAGGGAGAATGGGTAGACGGGGAACATCAAGGCGAGGGAGCAACTGTTAAGGGAGAGCTAAGGAGAGATTGGGGGGAAGAGAAAGATGGCGCAGAGGAAAGACAGGTAAGCATGGCAGACGTAGCGAGGGCCAGAGACCGGTTGATGGATGAAATCGACAGATCTCTGGAAGGGGCGGAGAGACTAAATAACTGGGTGAGGGAAAGACGAACACACAGCATGAAGACACAATCTCTGCACCAGTCAGGACAACCACACTCTATGCTTCCATTAGTAGACACTAGCGGAGGACACAGGTATAATCCTTTTGGCATAGGTGACATACAGGCAATTGTGGACAAATTACCCCCGGTAGCAGAAGGAGGGAACTTATGGTTGAGCAAGTTGGATAGTCTGACAGCAGGCCAGAGGTTAGCCCTAGGTGATTTTAGGGCAGTTATAGCTAGATGTTTGACGGGAAGCGATATAAGGGACATTGAGACGGAAGCAAAAATTGATATGAAAGGGGATGACACACCATTCTGGCAGGTCAGCACAGACATAGGCTGCGCGATGAGAGAAAAATACCCTCTCCCTAACGCCTCGGTTATGCCCAAAATGAAATGGGACCCAAAACAAAATCCACGTGAATACATAGACCAAGGTAAAGAAATGTGGCTTAAATATACAGGATATCACCCAGGGAAGGTCGGTTCACAGAGGGAGTGATTTAGACAGGCCATCTTAGAAGGGGTTCCGGAAGAAGTGAGCACGGCCATAAAAAACAACCCAGATATGTTAGGATGTGAGTCACACATATGGGAAAAACACCTCATACATCATTTGTCTCGCGCACAGGATACATGCCAGAAGGAACAGGATAGCCTTAAAACATTGCAAACACAGCTCTTAAAGCTACAGCTGACAGAGGCTAGACAAAAAAAATGAACAAGAAAGATAAAGGGGAGACAGCTAAAGTAATGATGGTGGCTGAACAGGGAGCTACTCCTGACCTGTTTCCCGTCCCGCCTTGGGTGTCGCAACCACTGCACCAGCGACAGGGTGGATATGGGGGCGGGCCTATGAGGGGTAGAGGGGGGTGGAGAGGCAGAGGCGGAAGGGGTGGACCTCCAAGGGGACCGCCGGGGGGAGGGCGTTGCTTTTGCTGCAATGAAGTTGGCCACTGGGCACGAGACTGCCCCCAACTGGGAAGGGGTGGAAGTAACAGTAGAGGACGAGGGCGTCCCTCACCTCCACCCACCAGCCACAGCCAGGGGCAACACCCTGTGCCTCCAATGCCACACTAGCTGCCGCAATGGGACAGCGGGGATGAGTGGGGCACTTACCAACAACAATGACACGCCCCACAGAGAGACTCAGACAGCATCCAAATGGCAGAACCGATGCTGTCGGTACGAGTTGAGAAAAAGACTGCCATTTTTGGTTGACACCGGAGCTACTTGTTCCACTATGAGGAGTGTTCCACCTGACACCTTGTCAACCAAATCCATCACATTAATGGGGTTCTCTGGGGGAAAACAGACTCTGCCAATAACAAAACCACTGCTAACCCAACTAGGCAAGCAGACTGTGAAACATCCATTCGTGCACTCACCTAAAGTGCCCATGAACCTGTTGGGAAGAGATCTCCTCCTGAAACTAGGAGCATCTATATTGTGCAGTGCAGATGGCCTGGTAGTGACCCTACCCGACAGAACACAACTACCATGTTCCGGGCAAGCCATCTCGGGGCAGTACCTCTTACAGCCCGTAAATGAACAGTATGCGGACATATATTGGGGACTGTTACAGCCAGAAACGACCGAGCAACGCGGCATCCTCTCGGCCTACCTAAGGTGGAAGCCCTGGATTGCCCTTCTCGAGCCCTATATCTCCCGTCTGGATCCCCCTCATGTCACACTCTTTTATGATAGGCTGCAGACGGATTGGTATCAGGAAAATTTCCAAGACCAACTTGAGGTTCACAATTGGACAATTGACACTCAAAATATTTATGTCGCGCCCGAGGGAGTGGCGGCTGCAGTTAATTTGACCTCTGAACAAGCCCCATGGTACATGATGTCAGAGGAAGCAGCCCCACATGTTTCATTGGCCCTACATCCTCAACATCAGGCCAAAGAAGTAGGGGTAATAGTAAAGTGGGCGCTGGCACAAACTGATTGGGTGAATACCACTATTTCTTAAATTCAATATTCAGCGGCTGCAAAAACCCATCGCATTAATGTCACAGCCATTGACACCACATTAATGGAACACTACCAAATTACGCGCCAACATGGCAGAGAAAAAACAGATCACCCCCAAGCTGCAGACATGATAGAAGCTCTCCCACAACACTTATGGGCACAAGGCCCGACAGACGTAGGCCACGTAGATTGCGCACCCATCAGTTTCGATGTACAATCGGGCGAACCACTATGGATCAGACAGTACCCTCAAAAAACCCAGGCAGAAGCAGGAATTAGTGACACTATAGAGGGGCTTTTAGCGCGAGGAGTGTTAGAACCCTCGTCCTCACCCTGGAACACCCCAATCCTACCTGTAGAGAAGAAAGGGACAGGTAAATATCGCATGGCACATGATTTGAGGGCAATTAACGGCATTCTAACCACTCCTACTGTTCCCGTACCTAATCCCTATGTGGCCCTAGCCAACATAGACCCATCTCATAGTTGGTTCACGTGTATTGACTTAGCCAATGCGTTCTTCTGTCAGCCGCTAGCAGAAGAGTGCAGAGATATTTTTTCCTTCTCTTACCACGGACATCAACTCCGCTACACTCGTTTGCCTCAGGGTTTCGCGTTATCCCCAGGCATCTTCAATCAAACCCTAAAACAACTCCTCACTCAGTGTCCTTTACCAGACAATGTTACCTTGGTGTAGTACGTAGACGACCTGTTATTAGCGGCTCCCACAGCCACCTCCTGCCTAGAAGCAACTCGCTCTGTGCTACAGCACCTGGCAGAGACAGGGTTCAAAGTTAGCAAAGCCAAATTACAGGTGGCTCGAAAACAAGTCTCATTTTTGGGACGCATGATTTCACAAAAGGGGGCAAGCATGTCCCCATAACACCGATCAGCCATCCTCCACCATCCCAGACCGACCAAAGTAAAGGACATGCTCTCCTTTCTAGGATTGGCAGGGTATAGCAGGTATTACATTGCTAATTACACCGGATTAGCCAAACCGTTGCGCGACCTCGTAAAAGACAAGGGCATGCGAAACCTTAACGCAAGTCTAGAGTGGACACAGGCAGCTGAGGAAGTGTTTATTGCCATCAAACAAGCACTAGCAACAGCAGCAGAATTAGCAATCCCTGACTACAGCTTACCTTTCTATTTAGATGTCTCTGGAACAGAACACTGCGTTAATGGCATTCTGTTCCAGAGAAAAGGGGGAGAGAGGGTAATACTGATGTACATTAGCGTAATGCTGGACAACCTGGAAAAAAGACACCCACAATGCACTCAACATGCAGCAGGGGTAGCTAAACTGATACAAAAAACTGCACACATCGTCATGGGACACCAACTACACATTTTACCAACACATAGTGTGGTAGCATATGTCAATTCACAAACATTCACTGTCACACCATTGAGACAAAGACGGCTGAGTAAGATTTTAGAAGCACCAAACATTTCTTTCACACATGAGGGAATCAACATGGCAGATCAGATAGGTACAGGAGAACCACATGAATGTGCAGGAAGAGTCCACAAAGAAGAAAAAGTACGACCTGATTTACAAGCAGAGCCAAAAACAGGAGCCAGAAATCTGTACACAGACGGCTGCTGCTTCAGACATGATCAGGAACGACTCGAGGCAGCATATGCAGTAGTGGAAGATGTGCAGGGGGACATGATAACCAGAAAGGCAGAAAGACTGGAGGGACAGCAATCAGCACAGAGAGCGGAAGTAATAGCTGTAGTTGAGGCCCTCAAACTAGGACAAGGACAGGAAGTTAACATTTTCACAGATTCCGCGTATGCAGCAGGGGCAGTTCATGTGGAACTAGGACAGTGGATGAGAACAGGATTTCTGACAGCCACTAACAAACCTATAAAACACGAGACAGAGATGAAAGAGCTAGCTGAAGCACTTTTACTCCCCACAAAAGTAGCAGTCATAAAGTGCAAGGGACATGACAGCAGCAGCACACCAACAGCTAAAGGAAACAGTGCAGCAGACAAAGCAGCAAAACAGGCAGCAGGATATGAGGTAAAAGCAGTAAAGATGTGTTCGGAGTCCGAATTTGAATCCGACCCCGAACCTGATATAACAGGACTGATACAGTTACAAGCCCAGGCTTCCCCACAGGAAAAGACCCTGTGGAAAGCTAGAGGCGCCATAGAAATAGAAGGACTCTGGATCTGGCCCAGATGGTCGCCCCATCTCCAGGGTTGAGACCAAATGCGTTGGAAGAGGCACATGGAGTGGGACATGTGGGTGTTGCTCGAATGATGAGGAATTTGGAAAATTGGTGGCATCCATACCTCAAAGACATGGTACAACACTTGGTAAAGACATGCACAGTGTGCACTAAATTTAACACCAGACCGACCATCAAACCCTTACCAGGTAAATATCCCTTAGAGGTAAAGGTAGGGAGAGAAATCATTATCGACTACACAGATATGATAACTCCTGTTAGAGGGTATCGGTATGTGTTAATGTGTGTGGACGCTTACACTGGGTGGCCAGAAGCCTGGCCTACCAAGCGAGAAGACAGTAAGTCAGTGGTGAAGTTTTTGATCAACCAATACATCCCTAGACATGGTTTTCCTGCAAGGATCAGGTCGGATAATGGGACACATTTTAAAAACCAAGGCTTACAGAGGGTGGAAGCAATGTTGGGGTTAAAACACAAGTTTGGTACAGTGTATCACCCACAATCGCAGGGTAAAGTGGAAAGGATGAATCAGATGGTAAAAAACAAATTGGCAAAAATCTGTGCACAGACCAAAATGAATTGGCTAGACGCATTACCATTGGCACTAATGTCCATAAGGAGTTCTGTGAATCAGAGTACGGGGTTTACACCACATGAGCTCCAAACGGGGAGGGCATTTCCGGGTCCACAGTCCAAATTGTCCGGAACACTGAATAATGACCAGCAACTAACCACCAAAGTTTATTTCGATGAACTGCAGGGTCTCGTTTCAGCGTTCTCAAAACAGGTGGCAAGCAGGAGTGAAGGAGAAGCCACCACCACGTCACCAGAGACGGGGTGGATCCTGTTGAGAGTCATCAAACGCAAGTGGTCCGAACCGAGGTGGACGGGTCCATACCAGGTGGTCGAGAGAACGACCCACGCGGTGCGGCTGAAGGGTAAAGGTGACACCTGGTTCCACTGGAGCCAGTGCGCAGTGGCAGAGGAGCCACAGCGGTCCCTGACAGAGATCCACGGGTCTCTACAAGCTGAAAGCACTGGGCTGGCTAGCCCAGAAGAAAAGCCCACCAATCAAGGGGCAGAATAATCCCCTCGTGGCAATTGGGTTAACAGGGTAGTCTACCCCTGTTTCCTGAAGAAAGAAGACGTCAGAAGGGAGGAGGTGAAATTAGCGCTCCTCTCCTACATGTAGCGTTCCAAGCTACCACCGAAAGACACCACACCTCACATAATTACTGACACCAGTTTAACTTAGTATTTGTACACTGTGTTGGGTTCTTGTGTCTGTTTTTATGGCAGGTTGTTGATGGGTAACTAAGAAGCAATGACTCCCACTAAGCTTAGCGTTTGCATTCTGTGTTGGGTTGTTGTTATGATTTGGTTGGGTGTTGAGCAGATTGATTACTACAGGACACACTAGACTGTGATTAAAATCATTCTTTTGTTACATTTTGTTCCATTATTTACCATTGTGCTAATTGCTAACGAGTTAAGGTGAACAGACATAGGTAAGAAGGTGAAAAGCTCCTCTAGGGGTAACCCTGCCTAGGGCACACAGAAGAACAGGATCTGTACACCAGGAAGGTTTAGCTTGCAAATATATATATTTGTTTATTTTACGATCCTCATATATAAGTAATCTTAAGATGCAACTATATGGTAACCACAAGCTTTTGGTAGGACTAGGAGCCCTAGCCCTTTTGATTGCAAATTGCTACATTTATTGCTATTTTGGTGACTTGTGGATGTTGTTGTATACCTTGTCTCCGCTCCCTGTCTATGAGACTTATTACCACGGCCATTGAGGGTAAATATGTGCAGGGCATGATGCCCTTAGTGGAATTGCCACCGGAACAGCTAAAAGATGAAGACCAAGAATGTACCAAGCTTATGTTGGTTGATCTCTGAGTAGAGATCAAAAGGGGGAATTGAAGGTTATTGAGTTTATAACACACACACACAGAGACACACACACAGACGTTGTTGAAGTTCATATAGAAACTCACATTTAGTATACACGGGTTTTAACATAACCAGTATGGGTGTAATAAAAAGAAGACAATTATCACACATAGCAGATGGATGATGTTGCAATAGCTTGTCAAGCGATAGATAGAATATATCAGAAGTAATGAGTGGGGAGGAAACTGTCAAAGGTACAAGACAGGACACAGCTGCAACGGACGAAGGAGACTAGAGTAGTAAAAAGGTATCCAAATAAGGTAACAAAAGATAGACAGGGAGGGGAGGACAAGGGAGGGCATAACAGAGCTGGTGACTCGGACTTGTGACTCATACTCGAGTCGCACTTAAGTCGCACTACACATTGACTTCAGACTCGACTCAGACTCGACCTCAAAAGACTTCAGACTTGACTCGGACTCGAGGCTGGAGACTCGCAAATTACCATTATTTTCATGTTATCATTTATATTCTCATTATTTATTATCTGTCATTCGTCCTCTCTGTTTGCATTTGGGAAGTGATCTCTGGCTGTTACTGAGGATGACAGTAAACACCAACATCATGCACGCGCCGTGTGTACGCGCGAATTTCGAGCAGAGCCCGTCTACTACTGTATACTGTATTAGAAACTCTCTGATTTCAAGACAATGGCGAGTGAAAGAAGCCCAACAGGAGTCCCTTGGATGGTTACATTTGGCTACAATGCCTTCAGCAGTGTGCATAGTGTGCAACAAGAAGATTCAAGATTTTGGTTCAACCACTTCAAACTTCACCCGGCATCTGAAAACGCACCCAGACCGGTCAGTCACTTGCTAATGTGAAAGACGTTAAAATTAGCAATTAGCTCTCAAACGAATATTAACGCTACATTCTTGCTGCAGGCCATATGATGTGACAGGCAGAGTTAACATTACATAACGGTGTGCCAGAAGATTATTCTGTGACATTGTCTTAAGTTAAGTTACAGTACAGTCACCCAGTGGCGTTTTATGTGTAAAAAATTAGTGGAGCACCTACACATTTAATGCTTTATAAGAGTCATACCCAAGCAGCCTATTCTAGATATCAAGAAGGATATTTGTCACATATCGAGAGAGAGAGAGGGAGAGAGAAAGAGAAAGAGAGAGAGGGGGAGGGAGAGAGAGAGAGAGAGAGAGAGAGGAGTCATACTGTAATAACCATAATGGTTATTTCTTTTATTGTATTTTACAACATTGTTAAAAAAAACTCTTGTTAAAGAAAAATACAGTTATGAAATTGAAACAATCCTTTGTATTTTTTCCACATCACATTGCTGTAGATTCTAGTGAAACAATCATCAATACTGTCTTATATAGAGGATTTTACAGAGCTTATAGAATTTGAATTTGATTTAGTGTTTGCGAGAGACTTGAGACTTGACTTGGACTCTTAACCAGAGACTTGAGACTTGACTTGGACTTGCAAAAAATGACTTGTGAACACCTCTGGGGCATAACACACTAATATTTTAGTTACATAGATTTTTGACAATAAAGTACACTTGAACTTGAACTTGAACTTGATAACACAGACACTGACCCACACTTAGATAGATCTCTCTGGGCTTTTGGGTTGAATACATGTATTCTTTGTAAGAGTGATCTCCGCAGCGTAATAAAAGGGTGTTTTGACCAACTCTCGTCTTCTGAGTGCTCTCTTCTGCATCAACCAACTCGGGGAGGCAACAACAAAGTTTTGCTTCAACACTGATTTTATATTTGATGATAAAGCAGGGTATGAATTAGGGGTGGGGAAAAATCGATTCATGAACATATCGGGATTTTTTTATGGGGTGATTTTAAAAATGGATTTTTCTCCCCAGAATCGATTTTTGTTTCTATTTTAGAGGCTCTATTTTGGCCAAGTGTTTTATTTTATTACCTTACAGCACTACCTTCTCAGCACCGCTGCAAAAATGACTGTGCTTGAAGTAACGTGACGTTAACTATGTTGATCACTTTCATTAGAAGTTGCTGGCAGCGAGTTAATTTAGCTTTTGGCTTTGGTGTATATGAGGGGCCGTTTAGGAAATAATTCATACTTGCTCTCACGTTACATCATACTCTCTTACAAACACTAGTATAGTCACGCACACATACTATCATACTCTCTCACATACACTACTATAGTCACACGCACTTACTACTATAGTTACACACACACACACTTACTATCATACTCTCTCACATACACTACTATAATCACACACACTTACTATCATACTCTCTCACATACACTACTATAATCACACACACTTACTATCATACTCTCTCACATACACTACTATAATCGCACACACTTACTATCATACTCTCTCACATACACTACTATAGTCGCACACACTTACTATCATACTCTCTCACATACACTACTATAGTCACACACACTTACTATCATACTCTCTCACATACACTACTATAGTCACACACACTTACTATCATACTCTCTCACATACACTACTATAGTCACACACCCTTACTATCACCCTTACTATGATTATAGTAGTGTATGTGAGAGAGTATGAGAGAGCCCCTAAACTGCCCGAGTGAAAACCAGCTGCAATGCCTCATTTATCCACGGGGAGGAGCAGTGTGTTTAGACCCACTGCTCATAGGAAAGACTAAGCTGTCCAACGATTTAAAAAAATTAACCGGATTCATCATGTTACAACCTTGTGATTAAACCTGATTAAAATACTAGGCTAAATATTATATACACTAATATTACTTGTTTTACTTATATTCTTCTGTATAAAGTCGCCTAATGAAGGGTACAATATAGTTAATCCATTAGAAAGTAAGGATGCCTTACATCTGAGAGGACACTGTGTGTCACAGGAAACACTCGTGGACACTTAATAAAACCTCTAACTGATCACTGTCACTGTCAAACCAAGAAATAGCCCATGAGACAAACCCAGTCTAGTGATTTAAAACAGGACGCGCTATTTAATACGTAGTGTTAATATTATATGGGTTCCCAATCCGACCATTTTTTTGTGTATTATTTTATCATTATTAAGGCAAAATAACTCACTTTATGTCCATGGACATTATACTGAATAGGCTATAGGCTTAATATTAGTTACATCCAGTGTGCTGCGTGGACTTCATTACATCTGCTGCACCGCTGTTACCACAATTATGAAATGCTAAGTTTATACAGTCTGTGACCCTCATAAAAGTAATATTTTACAAATCTGCATTATATAAACTAACGAAATTCGTTAAAGCAAGTCATTTGGTGACTTCTAAGTCATTCAGTTAAACTAAGTCTGTTCTATAGCTGCTCCGCTGGAGAGGCTGCGAGCGTCAATGAAATCAGTGCGTCTTTTTTACACAAGTATCTGTAGTAGCTACTGCATGACTCAGGCATGACTCGTACATGATTGTACTTTTTAATCATAGTGCGTTGTGTTAATTGATCGGCTGTGTTGTTTGTTACCGGCGCAGCACGCGTTATGTGCGCCTTTTGCGCAACGCATGTGCCGGAGGCAATTGTGCTTGAGTACACTTGGGTTTTGAGGTAATGTGAGTGCGGGCCAGCGGGGGAAGGGGGGCATTCGCTTTGAAAGACAATGGGACAGCACTGTAACCATCCCCCTCAACCCATGACCTTCGTGCTGGACACCTCCCCCACCGAAAATCAAGATCAAGACACTGTCTGTGCCCCCACTATATCCAGCACATATGCTACTGTATGTGTGGTTGAGTTTTCATTTTTACATCTTTTCTAAGTGAGTGAGGGGTGTAGTAGTAGATGTGTGTAGTGCCCCCACTCTGTCCAGCACACATGTGCGGTTGAGTTTTCAGTTTTACACCAATAGTTAATTAACTAGTTAGTTACTGTAATAATAATAACAAATCTGAATGTAAACTCAATTTGTCTGACTTATATTTATCTTTTTCATATAATTAATCCTCATTCAACTCTGTCTGGCCCATATCTGTCGCGGCATCTGAGCCTCTTTCTCAGCCTTGCGCAGGCTGAAAACCTGACGCAAGAGAGATTTGACTATTATGAAAGCTAACAGTGACCCCTCTCAGAAAATAGTTCCGACGTCCATGAACACTATTCTGATCTCTGTACGTGATTTGTGTGACCATGGAACCAAATGGCCCATTAAGCCCAAACAAAAAGTTGAGCAATGATAATGCTAATAAGGTGGCTGGGTTTGCCTGGCTTAACGCATGCACTGAATAGACCGGGGTTGGCTGGCACATATGTGCTGTATTATTGCCTAAAATCAAATACAGTCCTGTGGCCCGTTTTTGTCATTTCGTATTATTTATCTGAGCCTAAAATTAAAATATGAAAAGGCTTTTTTTTTCGTTTTTTGTGTTAGATTCAAAACAAATAACAAAATAATCAGCAGTCAGTAGGTTATTTAATTTTTTGATTTGATTCGATGAATCTGGATGACCTGACAGTAACAATTCCTAAAACATCAGAATGTGGGCTAGTTTGTGACAGAAGCGCCATCTTCTGGTCAAACCCTGTATTACAATGAATAGGCGGGTTTACAGGAAAAGATAAACACGCCCAGGAGAAGGAGGGGGTCGTTCCAGCTGCTGGAACTCAGCTGGAACTTGGCTGGGAGTCGGCTGCCATTCAGCTGGCATTCAGCTTGGAGGGGAACTTTGAAGTGGCTACTACTGTAGTAGTAAGTGTGTGTGACTATAGTAGTGCATGTGAGAGAGTATGATAGTATGTGTGCGTGACTATACTAGTGTTTGTAAGAGTATGATGTAACATGTGAGAGCAAGTATGAATTATTTCCTAAACGGCCCCTCATAGGTGTAGGCTAGGCTTCGTAACACAACCTGCCCCCTCCCTTCATAGTCTAATGAAGTAGCGGCTCCTTGACGCCCGCAGATGAGACACTATCTCCAGGAATCTGAAGCAACCAGGCAAGAGCGCGCACTACAGTGACTGAGCGTGTGCATGTGTCTGTGTGTGTGAGAGCACAGTGTCCTGATAGTGTGTGTGTTGCTGCTTATAAGACCAATTGCACCTAAATCTTCTAAAGTGTAGGACCAGTTCACACTACATAAAACTAGAAAGTGTGTACTGCATCCTGCACACGTATGCACACGCACAAAAAACGATGGATTTTCTATGGTTTTTGCGCGTCATATCAATGATATCATGTCACTGTGTGGATCTTTAAATGAACCTTGTTGCAGTGTGCTCCCTGGTTATAGTTAGTGAACTATCAGCTTCTACCTGCTCAGATCTCACAGTCAGCAGTAGGAGATGAGGAGAGCAGCAGGGGAATCTAGCGCACATAGTTTGTATGGAAGCTTAATGATGGAAAAAATAAAACTGGTAACTACAAAACTAAACCATTATTATTATTTATCTTTTATTTATTGTTCCAACAGCTCAGGTCGACTGAACAACAAAAAATAGATCTTTTTGTGTAGCATACATGTGTATGTTATTTTGTTAAAGCTATCAGACATTACACTACTTCAGAGAGTACTGAGTAGTCAGAGCACTTTACTTATTATTTAAAAACATATTGGTCTATTGAACAATTCATTGCATACAGCAGATGTAATGAAGTCCACACAGCACGCTGGATGCAAACTAATATTAAGCAAATAGCCTATTCATTATAATGTCGATGGACATAAATTGAGTTCTTTTGCTTTAATAATGATAAAATAATACAGAAGAAATGATTGGATTGGATAATGTCTACACCTTGCATTTTGTGTTGCTTGAAAGGCTCAGCTAGTGTTGCCTTTTAAAAATCGTTGATTTCCCGAGATTCCCTGGAAAATTGGCTTCTTTTCCCGGGATTTAAAATGTCTTATTTTTGGGAAAAATATGAATCCCTAGTGTGCATGCGTGACCAAGTGTACTGTGCTCAAGCACACCTCTTCCAAGCGTACCGTTCCAGGCAAGTGTACCGTACTCAAGCATGGTACACTTGCACTCTAGATCAGGGGTTCTCAAAGTTTTTATAGCTGAGGGCCAATTTAGGAACCCAAGATTGGACTGAGGGCTGCCGAAGAAAAAAATAAAAAAACAGAAAAAAAATTCCATTTGCAATCATTTTAATGACTAGGTTGCATCTCTACAGTTTACATGTATTGGTCTGCATCCAGTAATGTGCTATGAACACATTTTAATTAATAAATGAGGCTAAACCTGGCACACAAATCCCTAGGGTTATCTGCTCTCTACAGTCACATTTGGGATATAACAGTCCTGTGTGCAGTCCATTTCAGAATATATGTAGAACTTATTTAGAACAGTCAGTCTCAGTGTGCCTTGCTTCCTTCTTATCAGCATGGTCCTTATTCAGGAGCTTGATCCGGCTGGCTATTTCTTGAGCTACCACGTAGCTAGCCTCCATTCTCCATCCATCCATCCATCCATTCCTCCATTCTAACCTGTAATTGTGTTGTACATTCATTGTATAATAACAATAAAGCTCATTTACCCTTTACAATGCCGACCAGTCAACTAGAACCCCATCTCATCATTTAAAAATCAATTTTATTTTAAGGAAATTTTTACTGGAAGTGTAACAAAAAAAGAAACCCAGTATCTGTGTCTCCACTGTGGATGTCACCGTCCCTTGAAATACTACGTATTACATAGCGTGTCATGTTTTAAATCACTAGACTGGGTTTGTCTCATGGGCTATTCCTTGGTGTGACAGTGATCAGTGATCAGTCAGAGTAATTAAGTGTCCGCGAGTGTGACGGACGGTGTCCTGTCAGATGTACGGCAGCTTTAATTGCATCCTTACTTTCTAATGGATTAACTATATTGTACCCTTCATTAGGCGACTTTATACAGAAGAATAATATAATATTTAGCCTAGTATTTTAATCAGGTTTCATCACAGAGTTGTAATGTGACGAATCATGTTCATTTTTTTTAATTGTTGGGCAGCCTAGTCTTTTCTATGAGCTTTTCTTCTTCTGCTTTATCCGGGGTTGGGTCGCTGGGGCAGCAGCCTAAGCAGGGAAGCCCAGACTTCCCTCTCCCCAGCCACTTCGTCTAGCTCTTCCCGGGGAATCCCGAAGTGTTGAACAATAAGGCGCCAGCGCCTCTCACCAGTGGCAACTCCAGAGTGGAAGAGAGTCCAACCCCTCTTAAGAAGACTGGTTCCAGAGCCCTTGCTGTGCTTCATGGTGAGGCCGACTATATCTAGCCGGAACCTATTTCAACCTCGCGCACCAGCTCAGGTTCCTTCCGCACCAGAGAGGTGACGTTCCACGTCCCTAGAGCTAGCTTCTGCAGCCGAGGGTCGGACCGCCAAGGTCCCCGCCCACGGAAAACCATTTGTAGAACTTATCATAAGGGGTCTTATTGAGCTACCCTTTTGTCTGGCCCCTCCCCCAGACCTGTTTGCCATGGGAGACCCTACCAGGGGTCATTGGGACACGCAAACCCCTCCACCACGATAAGGTAGTAGCTCAGGGAGGGGATATTCATAAAGTAATACTTGCTGTGAAGGGTCACAATATGAACAGTACTTTTGAACTGCTATCAAGGACACTTCAGTGTATTTGTCTTGAGAAATGTCAAGGATTTATACAAAAAAACAGTGATGAAAGTACTGTAAAATATTATACAGCTTTTGGTGGCATCTTCACCACAGTAATGGTCGCTGAGGATTATTGATAGGCTAATGTGGCCGCTTCCACTATTGTCACAAAACAGCAAAAACAAAACATATATTTTTCACATTTTGTTAAATGTTGAGTAATATAGTGGTTATTTTTTCAAACTACAATATAATATTTGTGGATTCGTGAACACGAATCTCGACAGTACAGTAACACATTAAGATAAATTACAGTAACATTTCCATAACAGTATAATACTGCACTTCATTTTACACTAGGCTAAAAACTACTAAAGTTGGTTTTATAGTAATTTTACTGTTGTAAAATAACTGAAATACAGTAATGACAGGATCATTGTTGCCAGTAAGTTACTTTTAATTATATAAATATTTTATGGTGTAGATCATAGCTACTCTGATTTATTAAAGAGGAATCTTTACACAATGTTGTACACAGATGAATTATTTGTATAAATATTTGTATTTATTAAATTATTATTTTTTCAATGCATTATTTTTCTTGATTTTCTTTTTTCAATTCTGGTAAATAAATCTTTTATTGTGGACTTTTCATGGTGGTATTATACAGTGAGTTTTCCCTGACCTTGGAGGGCAAGAATGGTTAAGGGCAGTTTGTGCATTTGTTTAGTTACTTATACTTTTCTTATTTATAAAAGCTAGGAATGTTTTACAACATACATTTTAGTCCACCTATTTACAATATAATATATATGTCTGTGATAATGGGAGGAAACCGGAGCACCCGGTGAAAACCCAAGCAAATAAATATAGTTAGAATATGTACAGAGGAGCTATGATGGCAGGTGTTGGGCTGGAGAGGGTGGGTTATTTACGGGGATTAGGTGGATGTGGCCTTAATTCTGTTCCATGGACCTTCAGGGGAGGTTTGAGGACGATCCCTGATGCATCTTCTGAATGAGCAGAATATTGCAGATGTCCGAAGTGTTTGTGTCTTGATATTCTCCCAGACTCAAACTGGTCATCTAGTTTGTTCTCCGAGGGTGTCTGGCCCATTCTCGAGGTAATAGGGGGCAAACGAATGTACCTTGAGTTTCTAGATTCCAACTCGAGCTTCCTTTTATCATCAGAGAGCCTATTTTTCTCATTTTCTACAATCTTGTACTGAATCTCGTATGCGTTGGCAAATCCCTGTGCTGCTTTAAGCTTCTTTTGATACTTTCCCAGGTCCCATTTGGTCTGTTGGAGCTTCTCGATTGCGTCATGTGGCAGCAGAGCAAACTTGTGTTCCAACTCATAAATCTTCTGGTCCTTTTCCTTCACCTGGGCCTCCATGTGCTCAAGATTCTTCCTTAACTGGGCATCAGTCTTCCGAGGCAAACGTTCATGACAATCAACTCTACTCCCAGGATGATTGTGTTTGAAATTCAGTTGAGCAATCTGGCGCAAAAGGTTAGTTATATTCCAATTATTGAAATGTATCTCTCTATTCTTTGCGGAAATTTCTAAGTTGGCAAGGTCTGCTTCTAGATAGCAGTGTTTGAGCTCCTGGCCTTGCTTCATCACTGTCTCTCTGTGCTGGTTGATCTCCCGCTGTTGCTGTAATGACTCCTGTTGGGTACAAAATAATTCTTTGTCCAATTTGTTTTTCTGTTCTGTCAGCTTGTCCAGTTCTTTCTGCAAGCGGACCTGCTCCCTATTAGCGGTAGAAACCGAGTCCTCATGTGATAGCTTTTCTCCTTGCAGTTGGTTCCTCAGAAGTCCAGTCTCTTTCAGCAAAGAGGAGTACTTTCTCTCAATGCTTTTCAGCTCGTAGGTCGTCTTGTTAATGTTTGAGTCCTTGTGCCTGATGTCATTATATAGGTCTTGATTTCTTTTGTTATTGTCTGTAATTTC
Organism: Scomber japonicus; assembly: GCF_027409825.1. Taxonomy (NCBI): domain Eukaryota; kingdom Metazoa; phylum Chordata; class Actinopteri; order Scombriformes; family Scombridae; genus Scomber; species Scomber japonicus. Next base: position 39,199,123 of record NC_070586.1, on the reverse strand, counting down.
TGTATTGGCCTTGACCAACTTCTGGTCAACCAGTTCCATCTGACCCATGACTTCTTCATTTTGCCTTTTTTGCTGCCTTGCGTGATTCTCAATCTCAGTAGTCATAAGCCTAGTTTTTGTTATCTCCTGGTCTCTGTTATTAATGAGCGAAGTGGACAAAGTCAGCCTTTCTTGAAGATGAGTTGCCTTAGAGTTTAGTTTGTCCATATGTTGTCGTAAGTGTTTCATTAAGATGTTCTGGTCTTCTACCTCCATCTTTAGACTTTGTATCTTATCTTTTAAAGTCTGCTCATCTTGTTCTAGACTGGAAATCTTACGTAGTAGTTGGCGTTTTTCCTCAATATATTCCTCATTATTCATTTGTAAATGGTGAATATGTTTATCCCTGTAGTACATTTCTTTGTCTTTTGTATACATTTGCTTTATGTAGTTTTTAATGTCATTTAAAAGGTTTTCCTTTATTATTTGTTCATTACTAAACCTGTCTGATAACTGACGCATGTCCTCTTTAAGGATATGATGGAGTTTTGCGTCTTTTCTCAATTCAATTACTTCAGTTTTTATCTGAGTGTAATCTTTGTCCTTCTTTTTTATTTGCTCTTCCTGTATACTTAGTCTTTTATCTGTGGCCCTTTTCTGCCCCTGAAGCTCTTTTACAGTATGTCTCAATTCCTCAACCTGTTTTTTAAGTGAGCCATTTAGTTCAACAACGGCAATGTATTTCTTCACTGAAGCAGTATTCATGTCTAGCAAAAATTCATCGTTCATTAGATCAAACTTTGAAAAAGTTTTGTTGGCAGGGGGTTTTGTCTGACCTCCATTTTTTTCCATGGTTGATTTCTCTGTTTTCTTAGACATGTCTAACTGTTGCTCTTTACTAATATTACACTGACGTGTGATTAAGGTTGTTCCTACACTGTGATGTGTGATTAAGGTTGTTCCTACACTGTGATGTGTGATTAAGGTGGTTCCTACACTATGACGTGTGATTAAGGTGGTTCCTACACTGTGATGTGTGATTAAGGTGGTTCCTACACTGTGATGTGTGATTAAGGTTGTTCCTACACTGTGACGTGTGATTAAGGTTGTTCCTACACTGTGATGTGTGATTAAGGTTGTTCCTACACTATGATGTGTGATTAAGGTTGTTCCTACACTGTGACGTGTGATTAAGGTTGTTCCTACACTGTTATGTGTGATTAAGGTGGTTCCTACACTATGACGTGTGATTAAGGTTGTTCCTACACTGTGATGTGTGATTAAGGTTGTTCCTACACTGTGACTTGTGATTAAGGTTGTTCCTACACTGTAACGTGTGATTAAGGTTGTTCCTACACTGTGATGTGTGATTAAGGTTGTTCCTACACTGTGACTTGTGATTAAGGTTGTTCCTACACTGTGACTTGTGATTAAGGTTGTTCCTACACTGTAACGTGTGATTAAGGTTGTTCCTACACTGTGACGTGTGATTAAGGTTGTTCCTACACTGTGACGTGTGATTAAGGTTGTTCCTACACTATGACGTGTGATTAAGGTTGTTCCTACACTATGACGTGTGATTAAGGTGGTTCCTACACTGTGATGTGTGATTAAGGTGGTTCCTACACTATGACGTGTGATTAAGGTGGTTCCTACACTGTGACATGTGATTAAGGTGGTTCCTACACTGTGACGTGTGATTAAGGTTGTTCCTACACTGTGACGTGTGATTAAGGTGGTTCCTACACTGTGATGTGTGATTAAGGTGGTTCCTACACTATGACGTGTGATTAAGGTGGTTCCTACACTGTGACGTGTGATTAAGGTTGTTCCTACACTGTGATGTGTGATTAAGGTTGTTCCTACACTGTGATGTGTGATTAAGGTGGTTCCTACACTATGACGTGTGATTAAGGTGGTTCCTACACTGTGATGTGTGATTAAGGTGGTTCCTACACTGTGATGTGTGATTAAGGTGGTTCCTACACTGTGACTTGTGATTAAGGTTGTTCCTACACTGTGACGTGTGATTAAGGTGGTTCCTACACTGTGATGTGTGATTAAGGTTGTTCCTACACTGTGATGTGTGATTAAGGTGGTTCCTACACTATGATGTGTGATTAAGGTGGTTCCTACACTATGACGTGTGATTAAGGTGGTTCCTACACTGTGATGTGTGATTAAGGTGGTTCCTACACTGTGATGTGTGATTAAGGTGGTTCCTACACTGTGATGTGTGATTAAGGTTGTTCCTACACTATGACTTGTGATCACGTGGTTGAAATGAAGTTACAGATTAACTGCAGTGTTCTCACTAATTAGGTTGTGTGTAGGAGAGAGGCAAAAACTTTGATCTTCCCTCAATAAAGAACTTTGAACTTTGAACAACGGCTTTGATCTTTAATCCATAACGATGATGTCATTATAAGCATGTATTGGAATTAACATTATTATTTTGACATCACAGTAATGTAAGGATTCATTCAAAGGCTATATCCATGATGACATCATAATCAATAACATGATTCTTGATTATGTCACAATGGTGATGACATCATAGTGATGATATCATCCTAAATCGTGGCCTCAGGCCAAGTAGTTCAGGGGGACCATATTTTGATTTCCAAAAGAGGACACTCGGCCCGGCCACGAGATAGCCTACTTAAACCGACCGTGTCGGTAAACTGGGAATTTGTATCACAGTTCATCTGTGAACGGGCATTTGCGATTCGGCATCTTGAACGCTTCAGCTGCACCGCCGGTGTCTGCTGCTTTCTTGTTGTGAGTTTTGGAGATCCGCCCACAGGGCAGCCTCTCGGGGATTATGTCACACACGCTAACCCAAACAATGACAACCGGGGAAGGGGGGGGCACACACATATACACACACAGCACACACATAGAAGGAAAACCGGACATTATCATCAATTAATTAAAAAAAACCCTGACGGGACGTAAAAAGTGGACATGTCTGGGGAAAAGAGGACGTTTGGTCAGCCTAAAGTAGTTGTAATAGCATGGAATTATTTCAGGCAAGAATAATGAAAGTGTAAATAGGTTTCATTCAGTGTTTCAGTTTTCACCCGTGTAGTTACCCAATGTGAGTCTGCAGCGTACGCACTTTGTGTCTACCCGTGTGTCACTACCCGATGTGAGTTGCGCACGCGCCACTTTTCGCTGTTTGCTATGTTTAGAATTAAATAATAAAAATATTTTTTGCATCAATACTCTTACATAGCACAACATGTCCTGTTTGCCAATATTTTTCCGTATTAATCATAATTTTTATTTTTAATCTCTTCATGAAAAAACTTTTTAAAAAGTGTTACACATGGCTCATTAGTGACAAAAAATTTCGGTTTCCTATGTTTAGAATTAAAATAATTTTTGAAAATTTGAATCAATACCCTTATATAGCACAACATTCCCTGTTTGCCAATATTTTTCCATATTTTTTTTTTAACACCTCTCTTTATTGATTTTTGAACTTGCTTCATACATCATTCATTCAGGATAGTTTGTTACAACTTTCAAGTCTTCAAACAGCTTCCCTCCTCCCTCCTACCCTGAACCCATAGCCATCAGTATATATCTATACACAAAAAAAGAAACTCAAACAAACAGACAAAAGAAACAACAAAAAGCAAAAAACAAACAAACAATAACATTAATGTGTCATTATTTGGCAACTGAAAGTAAAGTAAATAACTTAGATGTGCCTATTTGTCCCTGTGGCTACAATATGTGCAGCTTGTCTATATGTTGTCTGGTTAAAGTAGATATATATATACTACCCTGACAAGTAAAGACACAGAGATACTTAAGTACATTTAAAATTAAGAAAAGGAGAATCTTATGTATGTGAAATAAAAAAAGAAAAGAAAAAAATATATAGAAGAAAATACATGTAAAAATGATTCAATTACAAGGGTATGGTCTTACTTGGTAAAAAATAAATTTAAGGAGTTAGGATATCAGGTCTTGATTCCAGTACAGTGGATGGCACATTCCTCAATATTTTGGTCAGATTCTCGCTGGTTTGAGCAGCAGTGTTGGGAAAGATACTTCCAAAACGTATTCCGTTACAGAATACAGAATACATGCTCAAAAACTTTACTCAATCTGAGTAATGTATTCTGAATACTTGGATTACTTCCACATTGAATTGCATTTTATAAGTGTAGGAATGCAGCCATCAAATCCTGCTTACTAAACAGGCCTATTCTGATGTGTTCTTCTGTTACAACTGGCTGAATGTGTTATTCCCAAGTCTCCATAAAAGTGCAATATATTATAGTTTGCTGTAGAAGAACAAAGACTATAAGTGTTTGTTTATGCAATAGATGTTTTGATTGGTTAAAAAAGATAAGATTTGACCAATTTTCCCTTTTCAGTTTCTTTATTTGCTCAGCTGTTAAAAGTGGGAAAAATAGACAAACATAACATATTCTGTTTCTGTACAGAGTTTGCTAGTAAATCTAGCATTTTTTTCACAGAGCGACTAAGTGCATAGGTGTTGCAACAGATCACCTTAAAATAAAAAGCACCAAAAGGAAACCTGCATTTTCCCTTACCCTTTTCCTGATTTTACAGGATAAAATCAAAAATGTCAAAGTTGAACATAACATAGGGTGAAAAACATTTGCAGTAGATGCCTGTGAACCTAAAGACCAATATGTTTTGAGCCATCTACCTACATATTTGACCCACCTACTCTACATGTCAACACTCCAGTAAAGCTGGTTGTATCGTAGCAGGAGAGCCTGCTATCATTGGATACATTTTCAATGAAGCCAATGACTTGTCTGGGTCCTGAAGATACCTCTGCACCTCTTCCTCCGCTGATGAACTTGCCATCTGTGCTGTCTCAAAAGTGAAGAAGTTGTCATCATCTTCAGGATCACCTCCAACTGCAGCATTCCCAGTGGTGCCCGCATCCTCAGAAGGCTCTGTATGAAGAAGACGAATCTCTTGAATCATTGCTGTTTTCATGGCTAGCCTTTCTTCATCAGCAAGCCACCACAGTCGAAACTTTGGGATGGTGGAAGCCGCCATTCTTGCCTCATGGGAGGCCAACACCTGTCCAAATCGAGTGTCAATGGCTTTTTATAACAGCTGAGAGAATGTGGGTTGAGAACTGCACTTGGGTCAACTTTTCAGCTAACTCGACTTTTAGGCTGAGAATGGTTGGAACTATGTATCCAAAGTAACAGTTATTCTCTCCCTGGAGCAGGTTGATTGAGTAGGCAAGAGGTTTCAGAATGGCTGTGTACTCTTTCAGAAACATTATCTCTTGAGGATGCAGTTTGGCCACTTCCAGCTGATCACAGATTCCACTGAGCTGACTCTCAGTGAGACTCATTAACTTCTCGATTGCATGATACTCTGAGCTCCACCTAGTCACTGAAGGTACCAAACATCTCATCTGGGCAATTTCCTCAATTGCATCAGCAGCAGCTGATGAGCGATGAGCCTTATTCCAGACTGCAGCACATTTTGACATTGCACTTCTGTATAATTTTCGAGAAACACCCTGTGAGGCAACTTTGCTAAGATCAGTCGTGGCAACAAGATTCAAAGTATGCGCGGCACATCGATGGTGAGGTGGCAAAAAGAAGTTTAGCTCCTCTTCCTCCTCCTGAAGAACTGCAGAGATATCAGTAAACTCCACATCACCTGTGCTATCCGTCTCATCCATTTCATTCCCTCCATATTCCTTAAACGCTTTAACGAAATTGCTACCATTGTCAGTGACTGTGGCACTTACTTTGCCTTGGATCTGGAATTCCCCATGAATCTGACTAATTTTGGCAGCAATGACGTCATCGGTGTGGCGGCCCCTTATTCTTTCACATGCCAACGCAGCAGACTTTCGGTCTAATGTCTCTGGCTCAATCCAGTGACACGTGATTTCCATGAAACTCCTATGATGAGCCGTCCATATATCTGGGTCATTCCTTGAAATCGGTACCTTTTGCGTCCCAGAGAGATAATCTGTCATAAAATCACTATAATACCAAATACACACATAATTTAAAAACATAACATTAATATGTCTTCTATTATCAACACTACCTCAAATTTAAGTAAATTAAATATTACTTTCCATAGTTAAATTTGCATTTATGTTGATAAGGCAGAGATTTTCGCCTGTCCCTCACTATGAAAGTATTTTTTTTCCAGGTCTTTTTAGTTGTAAATTGTTGGAAAAATTATACAATTTTCACATTTGTATATTGTTCTACAAGTAATCTCATTGTTAAGCAATGTTTTTAGCATGAATACATGTCATCTTTATAAAATTTAAATCATTTTATCAGTGTCCCCTGATTTCAAGTCAACCCTGTTACCGACACATTAAAAACCCCTGGAAAATAATGGAACATTCCAATAGTGGCAATATTCACAGGAAGTTGCATCATTTACAGGATGAGGATTTTCAACAGTTAAAACACAAGTAAGTTTCTCTCTTCTATAATGTATAATTTTGTTGTTTTATGAGATTGTAGGGGTGGGGATATCATACAGCGTCATTCCTGTTACCAATTTGTAACATATTAATTAAAATAATATTTTGTGTATCTTGATATTTACCATATCTACAAGTAATATTCTTTCAAACTGTATGACATTTGGTCTTGTGACCCTGAACATTAGCTAGCTAGGGGCAAATTAGCTTTAACTCGTCAACCCTGTTCCTGTCAATCCTGTTACTTTTCCAGAGTAACAGGATTGACATCTAAGTAACAGGAGTGACACTGATTAGGTTTCACTTTAGTCACACAGTTTAAAAAGTTTATTTAGATAAATTGCTAACATTTTTAAAAGTTATCTTGTGTGTATCATTGAGCTGATGCCCATATCATGAAATGTGGGTGACATATGAACATTTATTACAGTACAGTACATTTGTTATATGCATCTAACATTTAATGAATTAAGGTGATACTACTGAGGTTGCTGTCTTATTTGCTAGCTAAAGATAATGTAATATTGTTGTTCTGATTGTTTATATGTATACTTCAATACACTTTTACAGATGCTATTAGTATGCCATTAAGTGCAGCAGAAAAGCAAAGGCGTTATCGCGCTCGCCGAGACAAAGATCTTGAGAGAAGGGCAAAGTACCTTGAATGGGAGAAGAAGAAATGGAGGAAGGGCATAGAACAGGGGAGGAAGAAATCCATACATGAGTGCAGTGAGAAAGCGCAGAGGTTACAGCGAAGAAAATGGAAACAAGCTCAGGCAAAGAGCAGGGCAGCAAAAAAGGCAGTCTCAGTTGCAGTCTGCAGCATATCTACACCTCCAGTGAGCCCAGAATCATTGCAGGCAAATCAAGAAGAAGCTGGTCCTTCAAGGTAAAAAATATGACACTATAAGGTTTACACAATCCATACCTAGGCTACACAGATAAACAGTATAGTGCAGGTGTATACAGGTGTACATATAAGATACATAGATAAAGAGAATTAGAAGCAGTACAACTCCGCATGGAAGAACATACCCAGAACAAGTACACTACAAAATGTACAGTATGTATTCCAGATGAGTCTGAGTAGCATAATCAAGATACATTTTTGTGTCTTTGCTTATTTTTCAGGCAACGTAGTGCAGGAAGAAAACGATCAAAAAGACACCAGAAAAAAGTACATTCTCTGCTGCTGCGTCTCGAAAAAAGCCTGCAAAAGGAACGTAAAGAGAAGGAGAAATTCAAGAAAAGATATCAAAGACTACTAAAAAAAAACCTGTCTCCAAGATCAGAGATAAATCGCGAGTTCCAACCTTTGCCCAAAGTAATCAGAAAACGTCTCCTTTTCCACACTGCCTTTACAAAAGACCTCAGTGACCGGTATCGCAAAGCCAATGGTGAAAAAGAGAAACAATTCATTGCAAAAATATGTGCAGGGGGAAGGATAATACGGAAGTACAGGCTCAGAAAGTATGCTGAAACACTTTTGGGCTTCTCAAAAAGAAGGTGGAAACACACTCACAAAGATCCACTCACGTTTAACAGAAAAAAAACCACTCGGACAGCTGATGAGTTAAAAAACTGTGTTAAACTGTTCTTTGAACGGGATGATGTTGTGCACACGGTTTGAACATCCTGAAGAGTTTCAGTAAGTGCCTCCTTCATATTTTGAGATCCCCTTTCAATATGCACCATCAATGTTTTTCTGCACATGGGTGTCCTACCCCCACTAATTCCTTGAATCATCTCACGGAATGGGACATTCTCCACTAGTGAAAAGGGCTGCACATCTGCAATGATGAACTCAAGAACCAAGGAGTTTACTTTCCTTTGGGTGATTGCTGAGGTGCTCAGTGTTGCTTGTTTGAGAGGAGGCGTGGAGGGCATGACACTTCGTTCACCACCATCATCTGATGCCATTTCTGCTCTTTGCAAGACACTGGAATGCTTTCTCTAAAATAAAGAGACAGAAAGAGCACAAGTTAATAACATTTAAATTGTTTTATGCTTGGAAGGATAAAGAGAACTATACAACTTCCTAGAGATGCTGATGGTGATATTAGGCTACAGTAATCATTATGCATACTATAATTTGTTTTTAAATGTAATGTGTGAAGTCTACTACCACCTAGGCTATTCAACATATCACGTTATCACATCATGGCCTACATATTTCATACATAGAAGATCTTGGCATGTAAGGAAACATAAGACAGCCTAACTGAAGACAGTAGGCAGTAAGCTAAATTTAACTAACTACACTAACTGCATATTAATAAGTAGATAGAGATAATAGCACAATCATAATATTTCATTATTGGTTTCAATGATGGTTTCATTTCAAGTACAGATTTTAAAAAAGCATGAGAAGCCGCCATCACCTAGGTCCGATCATTCATTAGAAACACATTACACTAGATTAGACTGACTATCCTGAACCCACTTTGCTAGCCGAGTGGTATGACTATGCTATAACAACAATTTTAACATATAAAACCTTCCACAGTAGGGTTAGTAACGAGTACCTGAACAAGGAGATAGATGTCTGTATTTGTAGTCCCAAACTGCATACTTCAAAAATCTAGCCGCAGTCTACCTAATTTTAGCTAACGTTAGCTAGCATGCCAGGGCTAGTCAGTCTAGCTCTGGGGCTAGTAAATCAGCACATCTTAATGTATAGTTGTACGGAAACTAATAGACCTGATAGCCTACAACTAGACAATAACAAGGTGAGCAGTAAAACTACAGCAGACGACTACCCCTGATTAATTGAAAGAAGAATAAAACTTACTTTGAGATGTTTCTTTAGATTGGAGGTGGAGTCTTTAGACGCAGAGAGTAGGTTAGTTGAAGGTAAACAGAGGTTGCACTGAACCGTAATGTTTCTCCCTCCCTTCTCTTGGCTCGGTGGCTCCATAGCTGCTGCTGCTGCTTCATCAGACTCAGACTGGCAGATCACGTAAATGTCTGGCTAATTTGTTGTCGGGGCTTCTGGGAAATGCATGGTTGCCTTAATTTATTTAGACAGTGAATTTACTCGTAAAACAGAGATGTATCGTCATGTAATCCATTGCTTTCAACAATGTAACTGTATTCTAAATACCAACTATTTAAATTGTAACTGTAACGGAATACAGTTACTCATTATTTGTATTCTGAATACGTAACGCCGGTACATGTATTCCGTTACTCCCCAACACTGTTGAGCAGCCATTTCTCATGCAGTGATTTCAGTAGGAATGCATGATCGGTACAGATAATTATCTGCAAAATTATCAGGCAAAACATACAAATAAGTCAGATAATTAAATTTTTTGCAGATTACTAGAGTTAATTATATTTTTTCAACGACTTGATTCTACTCATAATCAGTCTGTTCGCCCCCTGAGATGTTTTTTGAGTTTTGTTGTGATTACAACAGTAGTGATGTCAGTTATATTATTTTGTTAAGCCAGCAGCAGAGCTATAATGTCATCTTTATTCACTACATCTTAGCCTTCTTAACCTTGGATGTGTATATAAACCATTAAAAATGCTACCTGTATAATGTGATTCACAAAAGTCCTCTGCTACTTCCTGCTAACAGCAGTATTAAAGCCAGTTTTCCCCCTCGCTCGCTCATGCACACAGAGGAATTGGTGCCAGCTAGTGGTGCAAACAAATATTATCTGCAGGGCCTTTCTGCAACTGCAAAGGTGATCTAAATCATCAATAGTGGCACACAAATTATGAAATGTGCAACATCAGAGAATGGCCACTATTGGTGTATGGTATTTTTATGGTCAAAATAGTGAATGCATGATAAATATTGTTAAGCTACTCTTCTGCAAAGGTTATCATACCAATTAATAATCTGGACATATATAGGAATAATAAAATAGCAACAAGAATTTGCCCACCCTTTCAATTGAGATTGGTGGTCTGGCTCATAAGGCTGGAAAACACATGTGAAAAGCAGAAGATGTATTTACAACTTAATTCAAAAATAAGCAAACTAAAGAAAAGCAACTTCAAAACTAGACAACTAAACAAAGAACAACCTAACCTGAAGTCAACATAACTGACCTGACAAATGACACTATTTGGGGGGGGGGGGTTATACAGACAAAGGCAAGGGGGGCAGGGATAAACCAGTAACTCGATGTCACAACTGAACCATGATATCAACAAAGATTTAACTTCCTGCGACCCTGTGTCTTCATATGGGAACATTGCATTTTGGGTTTTCTGGACCTTACATTTCATTCTGCTTAACTTTGACCTGTTGATCTCGTTTGTACAGGCTTTTTTGTGCCACCTAGTGGTAGCAAGAGAACAATACAGTGTAAAAATCTCATGGCAGCATCTTGGTCAAGTCAATCAACAGCTGAGCTCCTGACAAAAGTGGACCAGGTACAGAATCTTATCAAATGTTATGGTTGAAACTTGTTTATTTATGCTTAATAATGTTTGTAGTTTGATACGCTCTACACATTTGGCTCATATTAGCCATTACATTCCAGGCTAATAAGGTTATTCAAAAAAAAAAAAAATTGACCAGACCCGCGGACACATCAATGTGGTTTTCTAACAGATGGGACAGACGGAGACCCGGTGGAAGAGCAGAGATTGAAGGCGGACGCTGCTCTGCCGGACAGGTGAGTAACATCAGCTCTGCTTCACATAAACAGAACATGAGCAGCAGAGATGAGTATGTGGGTTGCGCCCATGAAAAATGTGTCAACTATTATGTTCTTCCAGCAGAATTCTCGCCAAGCTCTGGAGTTGGTGGTTTTAGCTTGACCTGCCCAAACAGATTTCCAATCATCCTCAGATATCTCCAGGCCAGACTCCGCCTCCCATTTTTGCTTAACCTGGATAGTAGAATGGTTCTTGGAGTTTTGTAGTCTTTTGTAAATTTGTGAAATTAAATGTTTAGTGTCTTTAGCATTATATGCATCTATAAATACACTGATCAGATTGGCATCTTTATTATCTGTTAGTTTTATTCCCTTGTTGAAGTAGTCTCTGACCTGGAAATATCTGAACATATCCTCTCTTCCCAGTCTATATGATTTACAGATGTGGGTGAAAGACTGTAGACCATCCTTATCAACTATAGTGCAGTAGGCGGTTATACCATTGTGTGTCCACTGCTTGAATCGCTTATCTAGAAGTGATGGTATAAATTCTGAGTCATATGACACCCATTTCAATATTTTTGCATGTTTCTCAAGATGGAGTTTTTTACAGGAGCTAAACCACACCTTAAGAGCGACCCTGGTCCAGCTATTTAATTTATCCAGATGGGGATCATGGTGTTGGCAATTACCTAATAAAGCCTGTATTGGTGTTTCACATTGCTTTAACTCCAAGTCTTTCCATATAGCTGAATAGTTTGGATTACACCAGCAAGCTAGAGGTCTTAGCTGGGCAGCAATATAATAGTCCTCCATACATGGTAGAGAGAGTCCCCCCTCATCTTTAGGTAACTGCAAGGTCTTATATTTTATTCGGGGCCTCTTACTGTTCCAGACAAATCTTGATATAATTCTATTCCATTCCCTAAAGTCTTTTGCGGGGGTCTCTACAGGAAGTGACTGGAATAAATACAGTAGCCGGGGAAGGACATTCATTTTTATCGTTTCAATTCTATTTGACATGTCTAAAGGTAGTACAGTCCACCTATCTAGATCTGCTTTGATATTCTTAATAACTGGATCATAATTTGTCTTGTATATTTTGGTAATGTCTTTTGGGATCCAAACTCCTAAATATTTAATGACAGGGGCGTCCCATTTAAAATCAAATCTGCCTTTCAAATCAGTGTTCGGTGTGAAATTATATGTGAGTATCTGGGTCTTGTGTGTATTCAACTTATACCCGGAATATAAGCCAAACAGCCTCAAAAGAGACATCAGCTTAGGTATACTTCTTTGTAAGTCAGTTAAAGTGAGCAATATGTCATCTGCGAACAGACTTATCTTATATTCACTGCCTCCGATTGAAATGCCTTTAATCTCTGGATCCTCCCTTATTGCCTGAGCTAAGGGCTCTATGAAGAGTGCAAAGAGGGCGGGGCTTAGTGGACATCCTTGGCGACAACCTCTCTCAAGCTTGATAGATTGTGATAGGTGACCATTGATTCTTATTCTGGCAGTGGGGTTTGAATGAAGTGATCTAATACACTGAACAGATTTTTCATTAAAGCCAAAACGTTGAAGTGTTTGGTAGAGGAAGCCCCATCCAACAGAGTCAAATGCTTTCTCTGCATCTAGACTAATAAGTGTTGCACTAATATTTTCCTTAATCACATAATCTACCACATGGAGTGTCCGTCTAATATTGTCCTGAGTCTGTCTTTCTCGGACAAATCCTGTTTGGTCAGGGTCTATCATTTCAGAGACAATATGTTCTATCCTTTTGGCTATAATTGAGGCAAACAGCTTATAGTCTGTATTCAAAATGGATATCGGCCTATAGGAACTACATTCTCCCTTGTCTTTTCCCTCCTTAGGAATTATTGATATTACTGCCTCGCTCCAAGATTGGGGCATCTGGCCTTCCTTAAGGGTGTGATTGAAGCATCTAAGAAGAAAAGGCATCATCTCAAGTTTGAATGTTTTGTACCATTCGCTAACAAATCCATCAGACCCTGGTGTTTTGTTGGCCTTAAGTCGAGAGATAGCGCCACCCAGTTCAGCAGTTGTTATCTCAGCTGTCAGTGCATTATTTTGATGTTCTCCTATTGAGGGAAGATCCAGAGACTTCAGGAACTCATCAATTACAGAGTCATCAGCTTTGTCAGGTTGAGTATATAAGTCTTTGTAGTAGACTTCAAAAGCTTGTTGAATTTCTTCTAGCTTATGGCAGACTTTGTTGTTTTTTGGGTTTCTTATTTTGTACACAGTTCTTTCTGCTTGTTGTTTACGTAATCTCCAAGACAGAAGCTTCATAGCCTTTGGGCCGGTTTCATAATATTTTTCTTTAGTAAACCTCATTTTCTTCTCATTTTCTTCATCATAAATCTGATTTATTTCTTGTTTAATACACTTTAGTTGGGCCCATGTTTGTGGGTCTCTGTGGGTCGAATGTTGAGTTTCAAGATTCTTCAGTTTAGACTGCAGCTCTGCTAAGTGTTTTTGTTTCTCCTTTTTCCTGTGGGATGCAAAGGCTATGAGTTTACCCCTAAGTACTGCCTTCCAGGCATCCCACAGGACATTTGGTAACACTGTTCCATTATCATTATTTAGCATATATTCTTTTAACTGTTCTTTTATATATTCTTTACAAACTCTATCATTCAACAAGCTAGTATTAAGCCTCCATAGAGTATTCTTCCTTTTATTGTTTAGATGCAGAGAGAGGTATACTCCTGAATGATCTGACACATCTCTAACTCCTATCTTACATTCACTTATTCTGTGTCTATCAGCATTAGAGATAAAAAAATAAGCCAATCTGGAATATTCTGCGTGACAAGGGGAGTAGTAAGTAAATTGTTTTTCTGTGGGGTGAAGATCCCTCCATATATCTATCATACCAAATTCCCTAAGCATTTTCCGAATGAATACTGAGTTTTGGTTTCTCCTCTTGTCTAAATTTGTTGAGTCAAGTTTGGGTTGCAATTGAATATTCAAGTCACCCCCACAGATTAAAATTCCTGATGACTCTTGGGCTAGTAAATCAAATATTTTTTTAATAAATGATCTGTCATGTCCTGGTGGCATATATACATTTAACAAAGTGACTTCTTTGAGATCAATCATGCCTTTGACTAAAATATAGCGACCCTCCTTATCTTTAATTTGGGCGGTTAATTGGAATTGTAGCTTATTTGAGAGTAGAATTGCCACTCCCCTTTTACGTCCAGATTTGTGGGAGGAGTAGAATGTGTTAGTGAACCCCAACTTTTTTAATTTTTCATGTTCTGAGTTAGAAAGATGTGTCTCTTGCCAGAAAGACACTTGAATATTTTCCCTTTTAATTTTAGCAATAACTTTGCTCCTTTTCACTGGATTGTGTAACCCATTCACATTAAGTGTTATTATCTTATATTCCTGAAAGTCCATTTGCTTTGTTTCCTTGTGTCATTAATAGCCTGTTGCAACCTGTAACATATTACCTTTGAACTTGGGTAGGAACAACTAGTGAAATGTGAATACAGAACATAGTGAGTATACAACAAATTGACTTCCACTGTTAAAGAGTTTACGTGCTCTTTAAAATTGAGGGGAAAGCCTGTTTTAACAAAAGGGCCCCTCTTTGAGGTTACAAAAGTTACTTCAGTTGGCATAGTACTCTATCATGGCAGTCTTTCTACCAGACCACTCTCCCATTTTCAATTGGCCTGCTTAACTCAAGCTAAAAGTCAGTCTTTGATCAACGTGAAGAAGGTAAAATTAAATAAATTAATAAAATAATAATAATAAAAAAGGGGGGGGGCAGGAGGGAGAGGGTAGCAGTTATTATGAGTCATTTGCTAATTATCAAATCACCTGGTGGGGCTAAGGGAGATCAGACACATTTGGAACCTGGCACTGGAGTCAGGTCTCCTGGGGGTTGTGGCGGAAAGCACTCAGCTTCTCTCGTATCAGCTCCGGGTGGGATGCTCGTTGAGGATGCTTGTCCCTGACCCTCTCCCACGCTGTGATGCGAGGCTCTGGGGCTGGACCTGGCTCGTTTTGGTCGATGGGGAACCCCCTTTTCCGCAGGTCATCTGCTGCTTCTCTTGCGTCGTTGTAAATCCTGGGTCCACCGTCCAAAAACACCTTGAGCTTAGCGGGTGGGGGGGTCTGAAATCGCACACCCTTCTCTTTAAGCACTCTCCTTATTCCTGCATACTCTCTTCTTTTCTTAACTACCTCAGTCGGGAAGTCATGGTCAAAATAAACTCTCGTGCCTTTGTAAAAGACCTCCTTCTTCTTCCAAGCAGACGACAGGATCAGTTCTTTAGTTTTATACTTGTGGAAGTTTATTATTATGGAACGCGGTGGAGCCTCTCGTGGTGGTCGCGGAGCCAGGGCTCTGTGGCAGCGCTGTATTTTCAGATCAAGCTCGCTGGGAGTAGCCAGCTCAGACTTTAATAGTTTGGCCACAAAGTCCATCATGTTATTTTCTTCCTCACCTTCAGGTATTCCATAAATGCGGACATTATTTCGCCGTGACCGGGCCTCCAAGTCTGTCATTTTCATTTGCAGGGTTTCCTGTTTTTGCTGCATTTGTCGGAGCGAGTCCTCAAGGTCGAGGTTGCGCTCCTCCAGCTCGGCCACGCGCTGCTCGGCTTCCTCGACTCGCGTTGTTGTGCTTTTCAAGTCCCCCCTGATATCTCCCAGGGCCTGGTTAAGCTCTTCTCGGAGTTCAGTCAGCTCCTTCTTCACGTCCTCTCTCAGTGTAGACCGGAATGAGTGCAGCTCACTTTTTACATCGGAGCGCATTGCCTTGATCTCAGTGTGGATACTAGCTAGCAGGCTAGCATCACTCGGGTCTAGTCCGGCCGGGCTAGGCGAGCTAGCATTAGCTTCGTCGTCGCTCTCCATGGCTACTTTATCATTTTTTCCGGATCTTGTATTCATTTTACTTTTAGCTTTGCTGGTTTTGTCCCCTTCCTTCGTTTAACAACTATATTGCCACACTAAAGCACTTGAATCTGGGGAAATAATCTGTGATTTGGGGAGAGCGTTAGGTCAGCCTGCCATCTCGTCGACGTGCTCACCGGAAGTCTTCATGGACTTTGAATGAGATAAAGACTGAGTTCAGGATGTGTTCACAGGAGATGGATGCTTGGAAGGAGAATACACAATAGAGACTGACTCCACTGTCGGTGTAGAACAGCCACTTGAGACGAGAGTTCTATACTTTGCAACTCGGGACCCCCTAAAAGCATTTGACCCGGAGGTGGGGCCTTAGGTCCTGCGTCTCTGTGTGCCTGGTGTGCGTTCTTGTAGCCTAGCAGTCATCGCTAACCACTGCATCCTGATTTGCAAAGAGGTCCATCATATCAGATTTACCAACTGGTGAGAGATTTTCAAACATTGACCAAAAAGGATCGAAACAAATGTTTGTTTGTTTTTCAAAACCACGACATGTATTAACCTGCAATGTTAAAGTTGACATGTGAATCCTGAGCTTGCTGTTGGGAGTCCGTGTCGCTTCTGCTCGAAGCATCTTGCAAATATCAGTCCAGTTTATATAATGTTTATAGGCTAAAATGTTTCATATTAGGCTACATCAGACATACAGGGGTTGAACAAAAAATGGACATGGGTGATTTTCTAAACCTATATAACTGCCAACAAGAATCCCAATAATACATTAATCTTTTCCCATTGTGGTTTTTCCCCACAGTGAATCTAGTCTGGGGCTTGTTGATCTGCCTGTTTTAGTGCAAATAAATATTTATTCAACTGTAGTCTGCTTGCCTCTGATCACATAAATACTCACAAGTGTTCCCTTAAAGGGATTTTTTGAAGACAGCTGAAGATCTAAGTAAAAAGAAAAAAGTCCCAGTTACATCAGCTGCTGACTCAGATCAGACATGTGTAAAAAAAATGTGACCAGCATTGGCTCCATGTACCAAGGATTCAACATCAGAGGTGATGTTATGTACAATTAAATATTATCTATAAAGTTACAGAACTACTATACAAATTATATTTCCCTATGTTTCTGTCATACATTATAACTAAAAACATCAAAGTCATAGTAAAAATAGATGAAGAAAAGGTCATTAAGAAGTGACAAAAACAAAAAATAAACAAAGCCAAAAATGACATAGAGTTGAAGTTTCTATATAGGTTTCCTGAACATCTCTCTCCCCAAAGAGGATCACCCCGGCTGTATAGTAATTATATACCTTCACCTGTTCAGGCTAATTACATACATTACATTCATTCGTCCTATTTATGTCACAATTTTAGTGGAGGTAACATTGAAGAAGACAAAAATACAAACAAACGGACAGAGCGGGTGTCGTGAAAGAAATCTCACTATGGAGGTGTTAATATGTATTTTCTCTTAACATACCCCACTCAGCAGGGCACCATAAAGTCTGAAGAAACATGTCAAAGAATGATTGATATAGTCCAGAATAACTTAAGGTGTCTCACAAAGGACATCACATTCTGCTCAAACTGTCTACTGAAGATATTTGACCCACTCTGTGACTGTATAAGACTCCTGTGTTCTGGAGTGAATCTTTGTCAGTGTCTCAGGCATGCAGACATGAACCGAGCTTGTATTAAAACATGTATTAAGACAGAACTTCTGATTTGATTCATCTTTGCCGTCTATCTACACAGTTTCCAAATAACAGGAGGCAATGGTCAAAAACCAGTTCCTAAAAAGAGGACAGAAAGACCTGGAAGAGTTCACAGGCAGGAAATAGGAAGAGGTGTGTCTGCAACTTACATGATTCACTGGAGGAATGGCTTTTACATGGTGAGGCTAATAGATGACAAATGATGACATTTGATTTTTAACACTGTGTGCAACTTTAACTAAAAAGATGCTACAATTAAAACTTTAAAAGTTTTGGTCAGAATTGACATACAGAGGTTGTGCAGTGGTGCAAACTGGCAGTTTTAAGAAAAAGTGGAGACCAGCACATTACAAGAAGCATCTAAGAATCAAGTCGTCTTGGCTTTACTCCCTCTCACTCAAAATTAAAGTGAGATGCAAGGAAAATTCCTTTTTTAAAAAAAACTTATATTTTTTTCTTTAACAGGTGTTATTGTTAATCAACATAAATGTCTGATAAGAGAGTCACATTCATAATTATAATTTCAGAAAATGGTGTCTGCAAGGTAACTCTACCTTCAAATTAAGTGCAATTTAATCCACATCAGAATAACAGTCAAACCTCTTAGGACGGAAAGGACGTCATGTGAAGAAGAAGCGATCTCGCGGAAAGATGACCCCAAGACCCAATACTATGTAATTTATTTAACACAAAATTCCATTTGATTCTCTGATGTGCAGTTCCTTTGAGGATCCTCTGGATCTTTAAAAAGTAGGCTAAACCTGATCTAATGAACACACTTTTTTGTTATTAGTTAAATCTATGTAATAGAATACATAGACACTCTGAATGAATCTTCTCTCACTGAAGTTCTCTCATCAGATGATGTATCTCACCACATGGCAGAATATCTTGCATTCAGAGAAGCAGTGAGAAATGGGGAGCTGGGAGAAAACTGGACAGTTTTGGATGGAATACATGGACTGCATCTGGCTCGTCCTGTCAATGAATAAGGCAATCAAAATGAATGACTACGAAGGATACAAAATCACCTTAAACAACATGCCAGACCTCTTCTTCTGCTCAGACCAGCAGAACTATGCAAGATTCATCACATACTTGGGATACTTTCTTGAACACATTGAAGAAATGCATCCAGGATCTGAGAAACTTTTGCGCGCTGGAGCAATCAGTGTGTCCAGATCAAATATCCCAGGCAACCGCTGTCACACTGACAAAACAATAGAAGAGACAGCTATGAAATGGCTCAAGTCAAACTCAGGGTCTGGAACATAGCAGGGATCTATGGAATCACCAGTGACTATGAAGCCAGCCAACGTCATATCCTGACTGCATACCAAAGGAGAGAGAGTATGTAGAAGAGATGTGGAAAATGACAAGCCACCGAGGTGAACATACAGAGAAGCAACAAAGAGAACTAAGACCATGTGAAATCACTCGGTTTGAGAAGCTAGTCCAGCAAACAGTAGAAGCATTTCAGAGTTTTATCAACCCATTTCAGCTTGGGACTTCTCAACCCTTGACAAGTTTGACTTCAGGAGCAGCTATGCCAGAAGAGGTGCGCTATGATGTGCTGAATGCCCTGAAAAATGGCAAAACTCAAAAAGAGGAGTTCATCCGTGATCGACTTCAAACAAAAAAAGTCCTTTTCTTTGAACCTATCAAGAGGAACAGATTCAAGACAATGTCATCTACCACACCTAAAAGGAAGCTTGTGGCATCAAACCAGAAAGTGATCCAGTACAAGGCCACAAGTGGGTTCATCTTTCAGATTTTCATCAAATCATAACAACTCAAGTCACAAATAAGCATCTCTGACCTAATGACCTATCCTTTGACTCTGACACCATACTCCATCTCAACAATCGATGGTTTTTTCTCAAAAAACAACAAAGCAAACGGAATGAACTACATAATCAAAGATGCTGAGAATACACAACTTCCTTCTCCAAGTAAATGTGCTCTCATTCAAGATGGAAACTCCTCATTCTACATGCGCGATGTGCCACATACAATGAAGACTATATCAGAGCGCATCTTCAAAAGTCTACCGGCTGCAGCTGAAACAGTATTCAGCACAGACACTTATCTTGATCGTCTTCACCTTACCAAAATCAGCTGAGAGGGATCGCAGAGGCTGTGGTGAACGTTTTATGGTAAATGGGCTGAATCAACCCACTGATTGGAATGGTTTTCTCACAAATTATGAAAACAAGAAGGCACTCATTCATTTACTTCTGGATCACTGGAGCTCTCAAGATATGATGGAAGACATCCTCCGAAGGCCTGTTATTTTCGTAGAGGCTGGTCAAGCCTTCAAGATAGAATGCAATGCTGGAGTGATGTCTAAAGAGCTTCTACCTGAGATCTGTTCAAAGCATGAAGAAACAGATGTGAGGGTGATCATTTACATGCAGTATATCAAAACCAAAATGCCTCACATCACAACAGTCAGAGTCAGAGCAAAAGACTCATCAACATCAACCAGCTGGCTGAAGATTACTCAGAGGAACACATTTCAGCTCTCCTGGCCTTGCACGCATTCACTGGTGCTGACTGCACATCAGCATTCAAAGGTAAACCGATGATTCTGAATCAGAACTCAAAGTTTATCCAGATCTTTGCTGAAGTGGGGAACTCTTGGAAGCTTGATGAGCAGATTCTCAGTGGTGTTGAAGAGTTCACGTCGCCTCTATGGTTTCAGTCGTTGAATCAAGAAGGTTGATGAGGCAAAAGAAATTAAAGTCAAGAAAATGTGTGGCTCAAGCCTTGAGCTTCGTCAGAGTATCTCCGTTGACCTCTCCACCTTCCCACCCTGCAAGAGGGTCCTCTTACAGCACATGAGAAGAGTCAACTTCCAGGTATGGAAGAGGGCTCACGAGCACTACCCGGAGATCCCATCCCCTCTCGACCATGGATTTCATATAAACACAGAGACTGGCAACCTAGAACCACTATGGTTTGAGGGTGACATCATCCCCAAAGCCCTTGTTGATGTTTTGGCAGAAGAGGAAAAAGATGAAGATGACTTAGCAGATGAACTCCATACAAATATGGATGATGATGATGATGATGAGGAAGAAGAGGAAGAAACTGATGATTAAAATCCAGTTCTATCACTGCACTTATTATCAGCTAATGGATCTCAGCACATCGACATCACACATTTCTTCTGTGCAGAGCAGCCAAACTATACTAAATCCTCACAGGTTAATTTCATGAACACATTGAGGACACATCCTGGATCAGAGAAATGGTATCAGTGTAGCCAGACCACATATCCCAGACAACTGCTGCCACACCGAGAAAGCAACAAAAGAGACTTCATGAATAAATCTTCATGAATAAGTCTTCTGGGACATATTCTACACTAATACAAGATTGTAAGAAGCTACAGCATAGATAAGCAGCAAAAAGGTCTAAGAACCAAAGAAATGTGTTTTATTTTATGTTTGAGCTGTATTTTAGTGTCTCCACTTGGCTGTATAATGTATATCTATAGTTAGTAATGTTGTCTCTATTGATGGTTGGCTTCTTGATAACAGACTGCACACTTGAGTCATTGTTATTCATTTGTTGCCTAGACTTTGTTCTTCAAAAAATCTTTGCTTAATCTGTTGTTTTATATTGCACCCTGATACCCCAATCTACCTGGGGGCATTATATTATTCACTTTTCATGTAAATAAAGTATCGCAGTATGTAACTCAAGTCTCAACTCTTGATTAAGATATTGTTTATATGCAAGAAAACATGCTTAATCCCATTTGGAAGGGTAATGCTGAAAGTTCCGTTTTCTTCGATTTGAGGTAGGCTACACTGGAGAACTTTGGTCATAGCAGGTGTAATCTTCTAGAAGAAAATCCTCTTGAACTTTTTAATTTGAAAAAAGAAGCCACTTCCGTCATGCCAGGCGCACTTCCTGAACGCAAGAGGCAAAAAAAGAACCAACTTCCGGTATTATGTCACTTCCGTCAAGCCAGGGGCTTCTGTCACGTCAGGGGCTTCTGCTCCGGGGCTGCAGCTGGACACTAATCCCAAGACCTGCTGGAGCCTTTTTTAAGTAGGTTGAAATATAATCACAATTGTCTTATATACTCATAGTCCACTTCTTTTGACACATCTGTACAATATAATGCCATCCAGAACAGCAACATTACCATGAATTCTGCTTCAAAAAAGCTTAGTAGTTTTTAACATTTGTTGTCTGGAAAAAAATGATATATATTGTTATGATAGAAACACAGGAGTATGTCATTTAATCGATTTACTTGTCAACTGCATAGCTTCTCCAATTTTCTCCATGTCTGGTCTCCATCTCTTCTCCATGTCTGTCTTTGATGTGTGTGTCCACAGGCTATATTCAGTACCAGCTACCTTGTTCATCAACCTTCTTTCCAGGATTTGTTTGCTTTTGTGTAAGTATATGAAGATCTTAGTCATCAATAATATCAATGTTGTTGGTCCTCCTAAATCTGTGTATTTGCCCTTCTAAGTTACACTGCAATCAAATATATATGTAGGTCTAAAATAATAGACAGTCATTGTCTACTGTTTTGTTATGATAGAAACAAACACAGGAGTATGTCATTTAATCTATTTACTTGTCAACTGCATAGCTTCTCCAATTTTCTCCATGTCTGGTCTCCATCTCTTATCCATGTCTGTCTTTGATGTGTGTGTCCACAGGGAATGGTAGGTGCCAGTTAGTTACCTTGTGCATCAGCCTGTATGCTACTTGAGGACTGCCCCCCTGAAGACCTCCCTTGGGCCACATGCAAGTGAACAAACATAATTTGTCTGGAAAGTTGAAAGTTCAATAAAACAATTTTCTTTTTAAAAATCAGCATCATGTTCTAGTATTTGAATATATCACTTAAAGATCAGCTGGAACCGACCGCCCGCTGCCTAATTTACCTGGCAACAGTTGTATAAGGGGAGTAGCGGCACTTATTTTTTTCCACTTAAAGCACTGGTTTTAGTCCTAAATTTTGCATTTATATTTTAGGTCGCTTTTTGGCAATCTCTTCTCACCATAGCTGGACTAAACAGATTTACAAAATGTGACCACAATTAAACCAATTAACATAACCTATTTCATATTTTTTAGATGGCAAAGACATTCATGGATTGTGGTTTTCAGGACCACAGAAAAAGAAATGGCCCACCTTCGCTGAAGCAACACAAAGCATCTCCACATAGCATCAAAGCTTTGATTTCAGTGTTAAAAACGTAACACTGGCCTGGGTGTGCCTGTGGCACACAAACAGGTGGACGCCCAGAAATTAGATGCATAATTAATTTATGAATTTTTAATTATTAACTTACTATAATGTTTTGTTTACATAATGAGCTACTGATTTTCTATTATAATCATGAATTTACAAATCATTTTAAATTTTTTTCATTCAAAAAAACATTCTCCACTGTCATACATAGCCTGCATCAAAATTTCAAATAGTGAAAATATAGGTTGATGTGACCCCAGTGAACCTCAACACATACAAACTGGGTCAAATCTAAAAATGAATGTCTGTGGAATGCCATGGCATCAACGCAACCATTAACCAAATGTGTTGCTGCTTAACCCCCAGCACTCCCACTTCCAATGTGGAGGTTTGTGTTTGCTGATGGATTTATATCAGACAATCATCATCTGATGGGAGATGAGAGATGGAATGAAGCGAAATTCAGCAGACAAACAGCTCGCAATGGTATGATAAAACTAAGTAATTACAGTGATGCTGTAGGGCAATAACAATGGCATAAGACTTATAATGGGTCTGTATTATGTCAGCTCCAGAAACCTCCCTGTCTCTCATCCTGTAGCCCTGCTCCTCAGACCTGGACCCTGCTCCTCACAGCATTCAGTCTTTTCCACAGTTCAATATCCCATTTCTATTCCCCTCAATAAATGTATTTTCCTTCAGCCGTGCCTCCTCTCCTGTGTCATATACTTAGAGTAACTAGCTTCAACTAACAACTGAGTATCGTGTTATGTAAGACTTTATACAATTTATAAATATGTTTGTGTACATTTTTCTTATTTCTACTGATATTGTGATTGTTCTGTTTCATACTGATAATACATAGATTAAGTATTAAGATTTAGATTTTAAGCTGCAATGATAAATTGTGTTATTTTCCATATTTATTATATATTTATTTCCATATTTATTTACTTAACTTACTAAACTAGGGAAATACAGTCTGGGTGACAGATCTCCACACTCAGCAGCTTGGTATCACTACTCTTCTGTCTCTAAGTGCTTCATGTTGGAGGGAATCTGCATCTCTGGCAGAAACACCAGGCTGGCTGACCCTGGACAGGGTGAGGTGATGCTGTAGGTCTCCAGGTGATGAAGACAGGATGAGGTGATGCTGTAGGTTTCCAGGTGATGAAGACAGGGTGAGGTGATGCTGTAGGTCTCCAGGTGATGAAGACAGGGTGAGGTGATGCTGTAGGTCTCCAGGTGATGAAGACAGGGTGCGGTGATGCTGTAGATCTCCAGGTGATGAGGACAGGCTGAGGTGATGCTGTAGGTCTCCAGGTGATGAAGACAGGGTGAGGTGATGCTGTAGGTCTCCAGGTGATGAAGACAGGGTGAGGTGATGCTGTAGGTCTCCAGGTGATAAAGACAGTAGGTTGAACATCATGCTTGGGTCTCTCATCAGACAGTGCTGCAGTTGATGAGACTGCTCAAGGTCCAAGTCCTGAATTATCTCCTGAAATGAGAAAATTGCATTTACATTTCATTAGTGTTCATAAGTCAGATTTTATAATGACCAGATGCAGTTTTCACATTATATGTGGAGCAAGTGTCAATTCACAGGTAATACAGTCACACTGATATAATCTGGATTTATTTCACAGGATAGGGGTATAGCCTTACTACAGCCCCTACATCTAAGATTGATGAGATCAATGTGTGGATGACTCATAAAATCACAGATACGATAAGATACAATGATACAGAAAGATCTAAAACTATAATACCAGGACACTTCTCGGCTGTTGTTCAGTATTGGGAATACTCCTTGCTCTCTAGTCCTATGAATATGTATGGATGTAATGTACAGTACCAGTCAAAGGTTTGGACACACTGCTCAATTCAAGACTAGTGGGCTCATGACAGCTGAGAGGAAAAAGCTTACAGCACCTGGTATTCCCAGGCAGTCTCCTATGGCGTCAGAATTGGGACTTTAAGATTTAGATATATCTGAGTAGAAATAATAATTATATATACATTTATAAATCCGGTCATATTCATATTAATCCGGTCATATTCATATTAATTTCTACTCAGATATATCTAAATCTTAAAGTCCCAATTCTGACGCCATAGTCTCCCATTCAAGTACTAACCAGGGCCGACCCTGCTTAGCGTCCAAGAATGATATTATGTCATGTTAATGATCATTAACCTTGTTGCAGCTTCTACCTGCTGAGAAGATCCCACAGAAGTATGAGAGGAGGAGAGCAACAGGAGCAGGTTGACCTCAGGTCTCTACACTGAGAGCCTGAGGTAGGAGGAGCAGCTATGGAAGCCTAATGATGCCAAAAGTAAAATGAGTCACACTACCAAATTATAACACAGTTTATATGTTGTTCTACTTGTTTATTTATGTGATACATTATTTGTGCAATTTACTTTTACTTCTGTTTTTTTATTAGCAATATGATATAATTTGATAATTGTTTCTACTCTTTATAATTTACTTTTTAGTATTTGTGATTGTATCTAACTTTTGTATTTATGGTATATAAATGCAGCACACCTTCATGGCTTTGTCATGAACAAACTTTTCATTTAACTTGACAATGGAATAAGTCAATTTTGATTATTGAATCATTTATGAGAAATATTTATTATCTAGTCATCATCAAGCTGACTTATTTTATATATTGAATCTTTCCCTACTGTTTTCTTCATTGCTAGCTGAGACAGAAATGCAAAGTCATGCCATAAATCTATGGCATATCACTTTGGACTATTGATATATTTTATCAACAAAAGTATTGAGATACACCTCTTAATCACTGAATTCAGGTGTTTTATTCGAAGCTTGATAAGCGCAGTTTCAGGAGCGGGAACACACACCAATTACACCCCTTCCGGCTCCTATATAAACAGACCTAACAGCTTCCCCCTCGTTCACTCTTGCTTCCGAGTTTCACATGCAGGCAGTCTCAGTCAAGCTTTCATGGTCATCCCAGAAACAGATCGTACTTCCCGCATTGCATCAACAAAACTTGAACAAATGCTACGATTACTACTCCAAGAGTGAACTCACAACGGATCACGAACTGCAGATCAACCCGTCCGACTTGACTGAAGATTCGTGGGAAACCGGCCTCTCAGGCACATGCCGGCCTCGAAGGCTCTTCAACCCACACTCCCCTGATGTGACACTCCCGGTAGATCTCCGGCTTCCTCTCCTCCACTAGCGAGGTCAAAAAACCAGGGAAGCACCGGACAAAGCCGCTGGAGCAGCAGCTTCAACTCTCCCCTCCTCAGCCGCTTCAACAGTCCAGATAACTCTCCACCACACCGGACTCGCACTCTCCGTCCGGCCGCCTTTACATCCACAAACGGACCCCGACATCAGCGACCGAACTGCCAATGATTCCTCCATAGAATGCATTCCCTATCAACCTCAGCCACATTAAACTAAAGCTTCATTGTTTACTCGGCGTCAACAACAGCCACCGGAGCTCCCGCCTTCCAGGTTTTCGTCTAAGCCAATCATCGCCCGGTTCGGCACGCGTGACGTCACAGAGCCCCGTAGGCCACGGTCACAGCCCCCCCTGGCAGGGGCCAGGTAGTATTGCACTACTCATTCTACTCAGACTTGTCAGTATTATCGTTTTGGTGTCTTGACTTGTATAGGGACTTCTGTCTCTATACAAGTCAATGGAAAATTTACCAACTTCTCACTTGATTTTTAACCTCAGTAAACATTTCAAAATGTGTTTATGGTCAATCGCTAGTTTAAAGCCTTTTCAATGCAGTATGATCATTTGTAAAAAATTGACATCCCTGATTTTATATTGATAAAGCAGGGTATGCATTAGGGCATGGCTACGTTGTGATCGACAGGTTGATTGCAACCTCCCCGCTCCGCCCATGGCCCCACCTCATGCCATATAAGTAGAATCCGTGTTTTTATTTTTCCCAGCATGCACTTGAAATTTTCACAATGGCGCTGCCCAGATTAGAAACCATTGGCTTCCGAGCAGCAGTCCACAAACCAGTGAGTGACGTCACGTTGTTACGTCCATTTCTTCTATACAGTCTATGGCATTATACCAACGGCATCAGTTCTGCATCATACGTTATCCATCTCCAATACTTTGTAGTAAAGATTCATAATTAATTTAAAGTTACTTCCACATTGTCCTTTCCATATACCAGCTGGAAGCTTCTCGTGCAGCTACTCTAACGTCACTTTGCCATTGCACCCCGTTACACGCACTTGAACATTACAAACACCAGGTTGCACGTTGCCAGTATATCGAGTCAATCGTCATTTTAGGCATCATCTGCCATTAAACACATCGTATTGCACGTTACTAACACAGTTATCACAATACTAACCGAAATCACTCCGTATCATCCACGTTAAAAGCACTGGATCAATCTATCACAAATACAACTAACTTGAAATTGCTTCTATATTGTCTGAGTCATAAACCCCCTGCCGTCTCCTCACTCCAACCGTAGCGCCGCTCCTAGACAGGGACATCAGGCACCGGGATGCCTGCGACCCATGCGGTTTTCTGCTGTGTTTTCTGCAGTGTTCTGCTTAGACGGAACATCAGACACAGTGATACCAGCAACCACACCATTTCCTCACTACGACCGCAGCGCTTCGTTTAGACAGGGACATCAGGCACCGGGATGCCTGCGACCATGCTGTTTTCTAAATCCAACAGCAGCACTTCGCTTAGTCGTGTACATCAGGCACCGGGATGCCTGCGACCTATGTGGTTTTCTTTACTCCAGCCACAGCATTTCGTTTAGACAGTGACATCAGGCACCGGGATGCCTGCGACCCATGCGGTTTTCTTTACTCCAGCCACAGCATTTCGTTTGGACAGCATTTCGTTTAGACAGGGACATCAGGCACCGGGATGCCTGCGACCCATGTGGTTTTCTTTACTCCAACCACCGCTTAGACGGGAACATCGGGCACAGCGATACCAGCAACCATGGCGTTTCCTCACTACGACCGCAGCGCTTCGTTTAGACAGGGACATCAGACACCGGGATGTCTGCGACCATGCTGTTTTTCTAAATCCAACAGCAGCCCTTCACTTAGTCGTGTACATCAGGCATCGAGATGCCTGCGACCCATGCTGTTTCCTTAAATCCAATAACAGCACTCGGCTTAGACCAGAACATCAGCACCAGGATGCCAATGACCCCTGCTGTTTTTCACTACATCTGCACCACTTCAATTCGGCCAGGATGTTTGATGTCAGCGACCCCGCTGTTTACTCAACCCAACCTTGGCTTGCCTAGTTCAACAGCAGGCAGCTTTTTTCATGGACATCCTGCTCTAGTTGCCACAGAAGCCTGCTCTAGTCAAGGCTCCTGGCACCGAGAGCTGCCAGCACTCTGCTTCAACCGGAACATCTGCCCCCGGGATTCCAGCGCCCCGCTGTCTCATCATCAAGGTATCAGGATAACCCATATTTGACTACACTGATCCCTGCAGCTCATTTCTCCCAGGCAGTGACACCGGGATGTCATTGCCCCCAAGTGCTACTCCCGCAACTTCATCAGACAGAACGATGCATCGTTCTCCACCAAATGGCCAGCTGAGACCACCCCCTTTCACGCGTTTAACGTAAACTACCTGTCGTTCTCTCTCGTCACTTCGACCATTTCATTATCAACGCCCCTTTCATATGTTCAACGTAACCTACACTTCGTCCTATCTCATCACTTCTACCATTACATTATCAATGCCCCTGTCACACGTTCAAAGTAACATATATATGTTGTCCTATTTCATCACCATAACTATTTAATTATCGATGCTCTTAGAGCCACCTGCGGTCTATTATATCCTCAGTCCCGTCGCTTCTGTCTTCGTTGTCACAGAACCAATCATGTCTCGCCGAGCTTCGCTTGTGGTTCCATCTCCTCTCTAGCTGGAACGGTATCTCCTCCTTTTATGATGATCAGCTGACTAACTCCCTTGACATCCAGCTACACTGATGCTGCTCCTTCTGCTGATTTTGGGGGTTTCTACAACGGTAGATGGTTGGCATCAGAATGGCCCCCAGAACTCATGGACAACTGCCAGGTCGCTTCCTCCGCCTCTTCGAAATCTACCCCCGTAGTAGCCACTGCTGTTGTATGGGGACACGAATAGTCTAGTTAATCCATTCTTATACACTGTGATGATCTCAGTCGTTGAAATCATTAACCAAGGTCGCTCCAACTCCTTTTCAATCATGCCATTCATGCGTCGCCCACGTGGCACTCCATCACTAACCAATATATCCTCCGCGCCGCCCACTTCCCAGGCCACCATAATACCATCGCTGTCTCTCTCTTATTTTATGTTCCAGAAGTTCAGAAACTTGGCTCTGCACGCCAAACCGCTGCCGACTCCAGTTCCTCCATATCTAATATTAATACTCCTGATCTTCGAATTCCAAAACTACAATATTAACAGCTTATCTTCTACACTCTCCTCCTACTGGACAGGTTGGAATAATTTCCAACACTTTCATGACCGACACAACATCATTTCCCCTCGTTCTATCTCACCACCGTCATCTGCTACATCACCTATGCTCATTCTGCCATGAACATAAGAACACCTACTATCAAATCCTACCTCAGCCTCATTAACGTATCAACGCTATATCTGCTCAGACTCAACGGTCTAAGATCCGCACGAGCACGTCTCAAATAATTGGAGGTTTTGGGGGGTTCGTCACTGCCCGGGCGCAGCGGCGGATCCTTCGTCCGACCTCCCCACACCGCATCAAGAATCACCGTATCAAGAATCGTTCCGCATCAAGAATACATAATTCATTCAAATTCTATCAATAAATCTGTTAAAACGTATCTCGTTGGTGATGTGTTCCTTGCTCGTGAATCAGACCTATTGCCTCGGGTGTATGAAATCAAGCATCTAGCCATGTAGTCTGCATTTACACATTTGTGAAAGAATGAGCTGCTCTGAAGAGTTCAATGAATTCAAGCTTTGTATGTTTGTGAAATTTGTTCCCTGCTAGAACTGTAAATGGTATTATTGAAAAGTGGAAATGTTTAAGAACAACAGACACTCAGCCACGAAGTGGAAGACCACGTCTAGTTCATCACAAAGATGGGGTTGAGATTATGAGCCAGGCCTTCTCATCCAGCATCGATGTCTGATCTCAGCAATGCTCTTCTGAATGAATGGACAAAAATGCCCACAGCCACTGTCCATAATCTTCCAGAGGAGTGGAAGCTGTAATAGTTACAAAAGGGGAACTCCATATTAATTCCTGTGGATTTAAAAAGGGATATCATGAATGCTCATGTAGGTGTCATGGACACATGGCCCAATACTTACTCTATCGAAAAAACTGAGGTCCTCCTCATTGGTACCAGATCAACCCTAGCAACACTCAACACTTTCTCCATGTCCATCGACAATACCACTGTTCCTCCATCCCCTCAAGTAAAGAGCCTGGGTGTCATCCTGGACAACACACTATCTTTTGAAGCCCACATCAATAGCGTTACTCGGTCTGCATACTTCCATCTACGTAACATCAACCGTCTCCGTCCCTCACTTTCACCAACCTGCACCGCTATCCTGGTAAACACCCTGATCACATCTCGTCTGGACTACTGTAACTCTCTCCTCTTCGGTCTTCCGCGAAATCTCTCCACAAACTCCAACTTGTACAGAACGCAGCCGCTCGTATCATAACTAGAACTCCCTTTATTGAACACATCACTCCTGCTCTGCAGCAACTTCACTGGCTCCCTATCAAATCCCACATTGACTTTAAGATTTTACTCCTCACATTCAAGATCCTTCACAACCTGGCACCATCATACCTCTCTGAACTTATCCACATCTACACACCTTCTCGAACTCTCCGATCCTCCTCTGCTAACCAGCTCTTCGCTCCATCTGCCAACTTAACCACCATGGGGTCAAGAGCTTTCAGCCGATCAGCCCCCCGCCTATGGAACTCTCTCCCACCTGACATTCGCACTTCAGACTCTGTCTCTACCTTTAAATCCCGCCTGAAAACACACCTATTCAGAGTGGCCTACTCTATCTCCCTTTAACTATGCAATCTTCATTCTTGTTTATTATTATATTAATGCACTTTGAAGTCATGTTCATATTTATTTTTATTTTATTTATCTATTTTATTTATTTTCTTTCTTTATTCTTTATCTCTGCACTAAATGTCACCTGATTTATATTGTTTGATGTACTGTTTTTGTGTTATGTGTGCCTTGTAAGGTGACCTTGAGTGCTTTGAAAGGCGCCTTTAAATAAAATGCATTATTATTATTATTATTATACTCTACATAGTGTAGATGAACATGCATACAAAAATTGCAATCTGTCCAGGTAATGAAAAACATACCAGAGTGATATGTACTTCATGGTGCTTTATTATAACATACTGCCAATGGCAAGCAGTTTTTACCTTGCATGGGAGTGTGATCTGGTAAAATAGATTATAACAGTTAGAAATAAATAATGCTTTACAAATAAATGCATAATTGCCAAAGTGCAAATTGCCAGTCATGATATTATACAAAAATTAAATGTAAACTGTTGCTTCTGAAATCTTAGAAAAAATGACTCAAATTGCATACAAATATATTCCAAATAATACTAAAATAAAGGAATTAATGTAAATAAATCATTGACTGAATATTAAAGTGTCTAATCTTGAACCTATCTGTCATTGAAAACACTCTGCAGTGGTTGCACCACATGATATTTTCAAGTTCAGTCAAAATTTACAGGCACAGAATTGACCACCTAAACAAAATATATATTTGTAGAAATAATGTCATATTTATTGTTTTCTTGAGGTCCTACCACATGATATCAAAATATGGCAACGACATACTAGCCATTAAAAAGCTTAATTTTTTCCATATTTTAGAACAAGTTACAACCCTGCTTGTTACATCCATGGGTCCTTGGCAAACTAGTGTATGATGCAGCATCCTGCCCTTGAATGATTTTCATCATAAAAGTCCCAGAGTGGTTGTTTCTTGATGGTCGCACCACATGATATTTCATAAAATCATCATTGTCAGACAAAGTTTGTTTATATGTTATGACGGAAAAATAAATACAAATGGGTTGTAATTTTGTACAGTACTATAAAACAGTCTGGAAAACATGCCAAAAAGGGCAGAAAATAAATTTGAATAGATTTTGAGTAATTTCAAATAAGTTTTCATAACAGCAGTCATGGACAGACGGTCGCACCACATGATATTTTGTCATTTTAAATAACAGAAAAATGACTAATAACTTGTGGTTTTTGAAAACTTAAAGTGAATACATATAAAGGAAAGCTACTACATATATATGTGGCCGGCACCCGGCTACATATATGGTATTTATTTATCCATTTAAACCTTTTTCTAACTGTATAAAATGCAGTCGGACTGCAAATGTAGGCGTCACGGCATTGACCCATCTACTACCGATTTGCCCATATTATAATTATTTCTAAAGCACAAAATCCTCCATTGAGCCAAGTGTACAAAGGACAACACTTAATATGAAAACACATTCATAATATACTGTGTGTATATAGCTAGGCTATTGATTTGGGATATCACAAAACTGCACACCTGGTTCTCTTATCAAATCTTTGATATGTGAGTTGCATTAGATCCTATGAATATGTATACCTTTTTTTATTATTATTATTTTATTCATAAAAAATTCATTACCTACAGCTAATCTTTGGGAAGATTATGTTTCTGTTTTACCTCCAAATGGCCTTGGTAGAAGTCGTTTGTTGAGTACCATGTTATCATAGCTGATAGAACCAATGGTCCGAGCTATGAAAATAAATCAAAGTTGTAGCTTAAGGTGCTATGACTGATAAATACATCAGATAAATCTTCACCCTCAAAAAGTGATACTGGGTTACACTCCCGGAGCCATGAATGTCCATCATGCTTGTCGGGTTGGATGGCTAAGTAAAGTTAACTGGTAAAAACATTTTGCTGTAGTGTTGTCACTGTGCTCTAACAAGCCTGTGAGCATATGCAGCCAAAGATTTTTTGTCAAAGAAGGAAAACCACTCTGTGATCACAAGCGTTTTTTACCCTTACATAGTATTCAGGTCAAATTTGACCGGTTTTGATATTAGACAGCTGTGAAAACACCCCACATTTTACCCTGAAATTTGATGATTTTTCCTAAAGGGGCCCAAAATTATGCTACAAAAAGAGTGTTCTGATAATTTATTTTAAGAAGGCAATAATACTTCTGACAACTAAGTTACTGTTGAAACATG
The DNA here is from genome assembly GCF_027409825.1 of Scomber japonicus. Classification (NCBI taxonomy): domain Eukaryota; kingdom Metazoa; phylum Chordata; class Actinopteri; order Scombriformes; family Scombridae; genus Scomber; species Scomber japonicus. Next base: position 39,165,908 of record NC_070586.1, on the reverse strand, counting down.
AACTTGTACTTACAGCGAACACTCTTGAATCCATGTGTATTGCCTCCCGACCATACACTCGACACAACGCCAACCGTGAGCGCAATGAAATGACCCCAAATGACACGCTTATCATCACTGGGTGCTACGCGCCGACTGGTGGTGTGTAGGCGGTACTGCTACTGCAGCCAGGCAGCGTGAGCCTGTGAGCCTGAGCTCAGGGCAAAGGAACACTGAGGTCACAGACAAATCTCATTTCTACACATTTGCAGATCACAGATCTGCCGCGGCAAAAGTGTTGCAAAATTCATGTGTAAAAACACAGCCAATCGAGAGCTCCTGCCTGAGTTGTAAGTGATGACAGACATTTACAGATCTATGTACACTTACAGATCTGTGTTCACATTCACAGATCTTTGCATGCACTTGCAGATTTGTCTTCACTTGCAAATCTGAATACAGACACAGATTTTTTTACACACACACAGGTCTGAATACACACACACAGATCTGAATACGCACACACAGATCTGAATACACACACACAGATTGAGATACGCATTTGCAAATAATATTGCAACAGTAATAGCTCCATATCATACTATCAACCTGTGTCAAATAACTTAATATCACGTGGGATGGAAGGTAGTCATGTGAAAGGCTTTTTCACACAGGCCTTTTGTTACAAATTGCAAGTAAAGAGACAGCGGAAAAGACAGAGAGACACTCATGTAGTTGTAGCCAGACAGTTGTTGAGGTACATGGTTGCAGTTTTAACAACCTTGATCATGGGGGTGCCCCAAGTGCTGTGCAACTTTTGTTCACACTTGTGCTTTGTGGACTTGTGATGGCTTATTGCCTTGTCCCTGGTGTATCTTGTAGGGCATACTGCAGGAGTATGTGGTATGGAGCTGTTATTATGAGCTATTTGGCCCTTTCAAAACCACAGTGAAAGCTATGTCCACATTCTGTGCTGGAAGTTCATCTTTAATTAGACTTTATTTGTATAGCACTTTTCATACAGATACAATGACACAAAGTGCTTTAGCTGCTTTGCTTTAAGTCCATTATAAAGTCTGTTAATAAATCTAAGTCTGTTCTCTGTGGGGATTGGGCTCTACCAGGTTTTTGCCATTTCATCAACATCACAAACAAGTCTGTTGTGATGTCAATGAAAGGAATCTCAATGTGTAGCTGAAATGTGGAGACTGTAGGGACCAGTGTGTGGGTGTCAGAAATGCATTTCTGCTGTTTACGGATGCTGCTGTCCTGCTGGCTTCTTCAGACCATGTAATACAGTGACAGTCAAAAGCTTAGACACATTTTAGACAATTTCTAAATCAAGTGAATGGGTAGGTCTGTCCAAACTTTTGATTGGAACTGTACAATCCATGTTGCCTCAAGTGGCAGGACTAAAAGTTAGAGCCAAGTTTGACAATGTTGGTGTCTTGTTCACAATTCCTTTAGCGTCAGCAGTAATGTTGTACCAAACTGGACTGCTTGTGGTGAAGGAGCAAGGCCTTAAGGCTCACAATTTACTGAACGACCTATGTTTTATGCTTCAATCTATGGTTAAAAGCTTTGGTTAATGACCAAAATAATGGGATCAAGAATATATGTGGCAAAAATCATTTCCTTCATAGGGTGGTTAGATTAACCCTCAATGTTAAAATAAGGAACTCTGTGAAGAGCTCAGAGTAGCACCATTGCACCTGTCTATTAAAATGATGGAGTGTATTTTCTTGTTTCAGGGTTGACCATGGAGAGCGATGTTTGACACCAGGCTTAAGAAAGTGTAAGTTAAGTTTTTTGCTGGATTCCTAAAATCAAAGTTTTGTTTACATCATTCTATGGAGAATGCATGAAACGCAAGCTTGTAGACTATCATAAGAATGGCATCTCAAATTCTAATCTTTAGTTTCCACTCAACATTACAGGCACATAAAACTGAATTTTGAGCTTGGTGATTTTTGTGTGTTACCAAAATGTTATTTTAAGTCATGTTGACGCTGTATTCCTTAGGTTTTAATTTATAGCCTATAGGCTAGTTCCTTATACTTTTTATCAAAGAACAAAGATCTCTTCCAGCACAGTTGGTCAGTCACCTGACACTGTCTGTGCAAACACTCAAGACTTTTGCTTTCATAGCATCGGATGTCCAAAATAACACATCTCACTTTTCAGCTCTATTTCTCATTCTGTTACTGTCTGCTGACTGTGCTGTATTGAGTTTTCTTCTGTCCATCGGTTGCCTGTGAACTCACTCTGGACCCAAATACAGCTAACAAAAATGTCCTCCTCTCTGAAGACAGCAGAAAGGCAACAGTCCTCACCCAGACAGATATGACTTCTTGTTTGCAGTGATGTGTGTTAATGGTCTGACTGGTAGATGTTACTGGGAGGTTGAGAGGGAGGGATGACTCTCTCTAGGAGTACCTTACAGAGGAATTGGACAGAAAGGGACTAATAATGACTACAAGCTGGGAAGGAATGACAAGTCTTAGGCTCTGTTTGCTTCTGATGGTCTTTTCTCTGTGTGTCACAATGGCAAAGCAAAGACTGTCAACATCCCACCCTCTGTCCAGACTAACAGAATAGGAGTATATCTTGACTGTCATGTTGGCATCCTTTCTTTCTATAGAGTCTCCTCTGATACATTGATCCACCTCCACACCTTCCACACTGTTGTTCTGTAAGAATGAAAGAAAGCTAGCAGGCAAGCTACTTCAGAGGAACGGTGTTTACTTCACACGGAGTCAGAACAAGTGTAGCATATATTCAGAATGCATGAGTTACATTTAGTGACACTGCCACCTACTGGCAGAATATATGTATGCAGGCACACACGTATATACCACATATCCCTCTTTTTTAAGAATAATTCCTCTCATGAAAATACAACAGATAGTGAACGTTTAGCTGCGTCAACACTTCAGTAGTAACCAACCCTGCATAGTAAGTAATTACGAAATAAAGGAAACAAACCAAAATTAGCTTCTGAAGATCTCGGTATTCCCTAGAGTCTGTAAACTACTTTTCAGCAAAACACTTATACGTCACCAACAGTGACACATTTGTACTTTAATGAATGTCCAATATTCTGTAATCTTGTGCTGATTGTAAAGAGCTTCATGTAGAAAAACACGTTAATTAGAATTGTCCATAACATCATAAATTCTGAACATGTAACAGTCCATACTTCAAATTGGACACAAGTAACAGTCCATAAATCACACCACATTCTGTCCCTTTTTAAAAGATAGAGGTCAGGTGGCAAAATCTCCCAGCCATGCAGGTGACTGAATCTGCCTGCGACTCCGCTAGGGCCTAGGAGGTGGGTGAGCAGGCGGTTGCGTCTGAGGAGGCACATAAACATCCTCAGGCTGTACACAGGTACTGGTTGTGTGCACCTCAGGGGAGGGAGAACCTGCAGGGGACAGGTGTATGGCGTTCCATACTTTACCATTAGAAAGTTCGTAGGTTGCCGGGCCTTTCTGAGCAACAACCCAGAGGGGCTGTGTGAACTTGGAGTGTCCTTTCTTTATGATTCCTGGCTTCCTGATCCGAACATAGGAACCACGCTGAAACTTTGGAGACTGTGCGCCACGACGTTCATCCACATAGTGCTTTACTTTGGCTTGTTTCAGAGTCACAGTGTCTCTCACAGTCTCAGGCTGAGCAGATGCGCGAGGCGAAGCAATGTTTTTGATGTTCAACTTGGGGCTTGAAGTTTGTAACAAAGGGCTTCCATGGCCGACCTTCAATGTCAGCTGTTTGTAGACAGTCCTTTAATACTCTGTTCCATCTCTCCACTTCTCCATTACTTTGCGGATAGTAGATGGAGCTGCGGCAGTGTGTAATGTCCTGAGCTGCTAAGAAGGCCTCAAACTCAGCAGACACAAATGAAGGGCCGTTATCAGTTACAAGTTCAAGGGGGTTGCCTTTATGGCTGAAAATAGCAGACAAGAATGCAATGACAGTAGCGGACGTAACATCAGGATGTAAATGCCACTTCAGGCCATTTACTGTAATAGTCCACCAATGTGATGGCAGAACGGCAGTCAGGTGGAGCAGAGTGGAATGGGCCCACGATATCCATGGCAAGTTTTTCCCAGGCTGCATTGGGAAGGGGCACTGGTTGCAGTGGGGCAGCTCTGGTTATGGCAGCTGTATACTGAGCTGTGGACTCACCAGCTCATTGAGTTCTCTGGTGAAACTTATTCCTCTCCGCGACGACATTCAATTTGGGTACAAAAAATGTCTTTAAAGCCTTTAATGCATCTTCGTAGGAATCAAGATCCACTGAGCCTCCGCGCCGACCGTGTGTATTAGCAAAGCACGCTTCCTCTTATCCTCCACTTTGTCGGCCAGTGCAAGCACGTAGTTATCAAACATGCGAATCCATGCTTCGAAATGCATGAGTTACATTTAGTGACACTGCCACCTACTGGCAGGATATATGTATGCAGGCACACACGTATATACCACACACACCACATTCACTGAACCGCTCTACCCTGAGTTTGGGTTCAGGGATGGATCTGCAGTGTGTTTGTATAAGCTGTCAGAGGGAGAGCAGTCCGGAAACATGACAGGGTAATGGCAGAGGTTGACGATTGACAAAACGAAGAAAAACCACAATAAGCTTGGGTGGTGGTTGATGAGTGTCATAATTCTAATACTGTGTGTTAATGGGATTTCTTTCTGATCAAGTGTTGTAATTACAGTTAAGTGTCAAAATGTTAGTCATAAATCAGTTCAGTCCTCTTGCATTTTTGTGTTATTAAAAAACAAAGAGGCTGGTGTTTAGAGATGTATCACTTTTCATGATAAATAGGACAAATGTTACTGTTTAGGTTTCATTCTTTGGTCAAATTGAGCACATTTTCCAACAAATTCCACAAAGGAGGTCCAAACCAATAATGAATTAATGCATTTGTATGTAGCCTGCCATATAGCCACCGTTGGTCAAACACTGAACGCTCCCTCAGCTCAGTAGTTCTTGAGTGCAATCCCAGGCTTGGCCCCGCCTCTAATCAGGGCAAGGTTATTTAAGACCCTGTGTACCTTTGTTCTTCCTTTTCTGCTGCCATGTGTTCTGGATGGAGGTCGGTAGGCTGAGATTTAACTGCCAAGAGTTCTTGTTTCTGAGTGCTAACTTTGGTTTTTTATGCTTAGTTTCTCTGTTGGTGTCTCCAGCTCGTAGACCCTTTTCCCTACTATGGTGGAAAGTGGTGCCTGGACAGTTTGATTCTATTGTGTATACAGGTGGCTAACTAACTGTCTCTTTTTGTAGGATGCCATCTGCTGCTGCTTTGTCTGCCCTTTTTACTACAGCCTTATACATATTGGAGATTAGGACCAACTATTTTTGTTTAACCTTCGTAGTTTGTATTTATTTTAGTGGAGTTGTGGGCCAGTCTGCTGGGATAGGTTTGTCCCTCTGGTTGAGGTCCATTCACAAGTGAGTATGTGTTAGCACACCTAGAGATCTGCTAGCCCCAGTTCTCTTGTGATTTGTTTTTCTATTTGTAGTATATTCAGATTTTAATTTTTAAACTGAATTAGTAATAAAATACCCTTACATTTTAACTCAATACTGTCTTTTAATGATTTACTTTTGTCAGCTTATTCTTGAAAATGTATCAGAACTCTGAATTAGAATCACTGACTTTTCATGCACCATAATTCATTCCCCAAGTGGTGTAGTTGGTGTATCACATCTAGTCACGTTGAAACCATTAGCACTGCTGTGTACAATGTACAGCAGTTAATTTTGGATACAGTCCTGCTGGAAATAGTCCAAATGCACCATTTGCTTATCAGTAAATACATTTGTTACGTCTTCAACCAGTGTGCTTAATGTGCCAGTTATTTGGTAAAACTGTCATTATGATCTGGCAGTAGATGAAAAGACAGGCTCTGTAGTTATGAGAAATATACACTGAATGTCTGGGGGAAAATCTGGGGGAAAAAAGAACCTAATATAAACAGTTGCTGCAGATTTTTTCAAGTTTTATTCAGCCATCAAAGTTGACAATCAATGTTAGACAGTTTAAATTGCATCCTCAAAGCTTAGGCTGAGCAGTGCCTGGTTATATCCCAGCAGGGGGACTCCAGTTCTCCACACCAGTCAAGCAACACTTAAAAAAACATTACTAGAGAGCACTTGAGTTTTAAACAAATTGCAATTCACATGTTTAATAGAATATCTCACAAGGAGCATGATTCTGGTAATGTGAATCTGTGCCAAAGTACAGGATTGGGGTTACACTTACTATACTACATACAGGATGCATACTGTTACATACCTGACAGTCTTGGTTCTTGGCTGTGTACTGCCCCCTGCAGGCCAGCTGCTCCACACTGCTGTGGAGAAATTCAGTTCAAGCAGGAACAATACTGGTCACTGCTCACAGCCAGCTGCTACGCGCTGGGATTGATAATCACCATGGTATTTTGTCAGCATGATGCGTTATATTTTATCACAGCATTAAGTGCTTTAATATAAATATTACTGGTTTTGCAGCATGATCTTCATCACCACACTGAGCAGCTCATCAGTAGCTCTGCCTGCAACAGTCAAGAACAAGGAAAATTTACTAAACAAGTTCATTCACATCAAAAATGTCATATGACTACTTTGATTTTAAACTGCTATTTTCTACCACCACCTATGAAAGTTTAACTTCAAAGCTTCCTTATAGGAGTAAGTCTGAAGTGTGCAGCCTTGTACTAGTAGGCCCGTCCTGCTGTTGGATCAGGATAGGCTGCACTCTGCAGCAGCTCAGCGACATCACTCTAAAACAGAACCTGCAGCAGAAGCCAAATACAGAGATACTCTACCAGCACTGTAACACTGAGCCAGACGCACACTACCTGGACAGCTGAGCACTGGAGTTAAAGAAACAGCCACCATGATGTATATTCTAATGCAACTTAAACATGTCTGTTTTGCTGTCTTTTTAAAATCACTAAATTATTTGATGTGAATAATGAAATGTAAAGTTCTGGGACATAACTTGAATGCTTTGTGAATCTTAAAGTGAACCATCACAACTGTTTACCTTTACTCACGTCTGTTCACCGGGGGACCCAGCATCTCTGAAACAACATAAAGGTCACAACGTGCTGCAATGGAGCCACCAAGTGTCACAGAAATTGGTGGGCGGGCAGTGCAATGAGCAAAAAATGTAATTATAGATAATAACTGGTTTATATATTTATTTAAAGTCAGGTAATCATGTGACTTAATACATGTGCACAAAAGTGCTCAAGCAGCATGGTTGAACACTTTCAGTAACGTGTCCAGGTCACGCAGCCTCACGCTGGTGTTATGTGCCAGTCTGTTCCCCCGTCGATATGTCCCCCGCTTCTCCAAAATAACCCAGACAAGTCCTATTCTGATGTGTTTAACTTTAACCCAAGTTTACCTTAACCCCAACCAGTTAAAGTAACCATAACTTAAGTTTACTAGGAGGGGAACGTTATTCAAAGGTGAACCGACTTCACTCAAGTTCACCGACCCCAACCGCCAAAAAACGGCTCATATAAGCGACATTAGAAGTTGATTCTTTTTAATAAGTAACACGCTTTAATTTTCTCACGAATTTAGTGCTGTAATACATTTCTTTAAAAAAGTTGAAATTCTTAGCACATATCAAAGTCACTTCTCTCACACATTTTTCTTCTGTACTGAGATCCAGAGCCAAAGGCACGCTCTTATTTATAACATACGGCTGTCACAGTGCATCACGGGAAGAGAAGCCCTCCCAAAGATTGTCTCTTAAACAGAAGGACCACTAGTTTTTTTCCCCCTGGATGATAAAAACATACAGTATGACTGCTATGAGGTTGACTGCTCACCAGCCACACTCAACACAAAATGTTTTGAAATATTATAGCCTATTTGTTAAACTTATTCATGTAAATTTATTATTACTGTGATAAATTAATGTAAACATTGCCACTACAGTTCAATAAGCTAGTTAACTGTAATTAACTAGCTTAATTGTTATGTTGCACCAACAGAATATACAGTGGCTTTATATGAGAAAGTTGCTAACTAATTACATAATTAATTACATAATTTTAAGTCTTCCACTGGGAGATGTTTTCAGGACATCCCTCATACCGTTGCTCAAGGTTAAAAGCCGACCAGTGGGATGAGAAAGATGGACTAACTGTGAATTAAATAAAATATTTGTGATGTGTTCTTTCATATTAGATTTCATATTTGATATTTCACTTACACAAATATATTACTGCACTTGGAGAAAAACTGAAACTGAGCAAATGGTCCAGTTACATGATAGTAGATAAGTTTGTTTTAAAAAATGTACAGTTATGGTCAAATCTACCATACTGGCAATCTGGGTAAGTAAGTGCCCAGGGGTCCTTGAGCAGAAAGATTGCAGAGAATAATATATTAGTTAAAAGTGAAATGTGAAACTTGATGTCTGATAATGACTTAAAAAAAACTCCTTTTTGGTCAGGCTTTACAGAAATGTTGATAATTATTGTCACAGTAGTATGTCCAAAACAACATATGGAGTTACAAGGTTTCCACATGACAGCAGCAAAGGTCCCTTCCCAGATTTGAACTCGGGACTCTGCCATTATGTGGCATGCACTTTAACCACTCAACTACCCAAGTGCCCCCACTCATGTGTTTTTAATAGTATTTGGCAACAACGGAGGTCTACAGCAAAGCGGAATAAGATATCAGACTTTGGAAAGACACACAATAGTTGTCAGTAGATCAGTTCACTGTTGATTTGGGTTTGTTTCAAAACAACAATAAGAACAATATAGGTAATTGCCAGCCTGGTCCTCTAAGGACTTATTAACCTGTTATAGCTACTTGTTCCTGATTGATAGAACTCACTAAAAGCTAATGATCCAATTACAAGCCAGAGGTAATTAGCAGAGGCCTGCTTTCCACAGAGTGACTCAGTTATAGAATGTGGTGTCCAGGCTCCAGTTACCCTACCAGTGGAATATTTAATGTGTTCAGCATTTAATGTCTTTCCTGAGAGGATTAATCCTTCAAAATATGAGTGTGTGACCAAAAAATAAGTGACCTATTTCTGCTGCATTTAGTGTCAGCTACTACTGTACTTCTCAGTGTTGCTTTACTGTGTGTGTACTCCCAATATGAAACATTAGAGTACACCCCTAAATATGTTGAGCTGCATGAATGTAGTCATGCTTCATTTGTCCTAATAAGGCCCAGTTCAGTTGCTGTTAAAACCCTTGCCAGCAGAGGGCACTGTCAACATTACTCTGCACAGCCAATTGAAATGGACATGATGGCGCCTGTAACGCTGTCTCCTGGTGTGAACAGGTATATTATGATATCCAATTTCACCTTGTCTCATATTCATTGTCTCAAGTTCATATATAATATGGACCCAGGAGTAAATACAATTGCATGAAAACCATCTAGTTCTTTTCAACAATCTGTAACAAACATCATATACACATACTGACATACTGTTAATCAAGAGTCATATTTCCTTCCACAACAAAACATCTGTTACAGAGCTGAAGACTAAAGGAACTCAACTTTATTTGGGCTCTCATGTGTTACTATACATGTGACATCCTGAATATTAGACAAGGATACGCAATAAAGAGAAAAGGATTCAGAGAAGCAAAAAGGGGAAAAGTTCACAAATGAACCCACTGTTGAAAAGGTGGTAAAACAGACACAGTAACATAACTTATACAGTGTTGGTGTGGTATGGATAATGTAGTCAGAAGGTCATCACAGCTGGGATGGTTGAGGTGTAGTTTACAGAATTTATACTCCTGAAACAACAAGACAGAACAAGTTAGAAGAAGATTAATTGAAAAAAACTCCCAAAAAAACTCTTGTTCTTGCAAACAAGGTAACTTTAATTACAGCTCTCTTCACTGTGAGGTATAGCTAAAATGAAATATATCAAATTGTGCATGCATTAAACTCATATTTTGTAAATGTCAAGGTTAATTCACAGTCAGTGTATAAAAGATTGGATTAACCTAATTTCTTGGATTTCCTTTTCATGTATTTTTTCAACACTGATAATACTTACTTGTTGTGTATGACAAATTGAAGTGAGACCATCTTCTGAACTTCTAGGATAATGCCTGATCTCAACTTAGACTATCTGTTACTTGTTAAAGCTGCTCTAATCAATATTTAACAAGAGTTCTAATTACTATGTATAATGGGTCCACAGATAATTGTCACCAACTCTGCATCTCTATAAAGCATGTTTAATTACTTAACAGGCAATTGCTGACAAGTTACCATCAACTTGAAAGGTAATGTCCGTGTTTTATATAGTTTAGTTCTGCTCACCCCAAGTGGTCAAAAAAGGTAATGCAGGTTAATAAAAGAAACTTTTAATGTTTTTCACTACTTCAAATTTTCAACCTAAACACACCATATAGATGGCTTCCTGGAATGAACCCTTTAAAAAATATTTTATTAAATTCTGCAGATGGTGGTTTGTCTCACCTGAAAGCTATACAGTATGTGAGAGCACAGAGAGCAGAGAGGGTAGGTGATTAAAGAGAATCAGGGATCAAACCTGTCAACATTGACAGTGATGATACTCTTGACAGGTGTGCTCTTAGGACCAGGAGTGGGATGGAAGATTGGCTCTTGATTGGTCGGTCTGGAACGGCGAAGGACGGATCAGCAGAATGTGAGGGATACTTGTCAAATGTCCCCGCTTTCATTCCTCCAATCTAACACATGAGAAAGCCACATGAACAGTCATATTACAGGTGGGCGACGCTGATTTGTAATAAAAAGTAGTCTGATATTTCACTCTAATTCTGTATGTCTTGGTGGGAGAGGCTTATGTGCTGGTGGGGTTGGTTTGTCATTGTGATATGGATTGCCCTGGAAATAGTCTCTGGGATGGAGGTTGAGCTTGAAGGGGCCATCTCTAAACTTGGAGCGATTGGATAAGTACTGTTTATCAGACCACAAATGAGACAAGAATTAGCTAGCTAGTGTGCTGTTACCTAACTGTAGGTATGTAGTGTTTAGTAATGGAAAACGTTATTTCTAGGAGGACTATGAGTGAGTCTATAAGACTATGAGTATGATTAGTTTGAGTCAAGCATAGAGCCTGTATAATGTGTAGCTTTAGAAAATAGTGATAGGGAATTTATTGTTTATCAGATTGCTAATGAGAGAAGAACTAGCTAGCTAGATGATATTTCCTAACAAGAATGCAGTCAATTCAAAGGCCTTTAGTTTTTCTCCTTCGTTGCATCCTGATGTGATGGCAGTAAGTTATTAGTTTGTTTTTGTACACTGTTTCCTGTAACAAAACATGAATGTAGTACTTTACATTAGCATACACAGATTTGAAGGAGAATAGGTTTCTCTTTCCATTAGTTTTTAATATTTGACATGACACACACCTTGAGGCCTGATTTAGTATAAAGCCCACTCACCACCACAAGGTACAGGCCACGAGTGGGATGTTAGAAACACAGGACAAAGACTGTTAGTAAAAACAGATTAACACAGCGAAGGCATACACATGGAAACAAGACACAGATATATAAAGGAGGTAGAGGGACATCAAACATCGACATACTGCCTCTAAGGAGATGGGTGAGGGGACAGAATGGATAGTGGTAGAGGGGCATCTGTCTGAAATAAAAGCAAAAAACAACTGGCTATCTACAAACACATCACAATACAACAGATCTAGCAACATCTAATTCATTAGTTACAGAAAATACAATTATTAATAGTAAAGTACTAAACATACTGGCGTCTAAGCAGGCTGTAAAAATGTGTAGGGGAAGCAAGAGTTAATGTCAGACTAACTTATTAGATACGGTTTTCTAGTATATTCTCCTGGTTTCATCTGAACTGGGTTGGAAAAAACAATAGAAGCATATAAATAATATTTTTAAATTGTTATCAAAACTCAGACCTGATACTGTAAAATTGTCATTTTCAGAAGGAAATGTATTTCTAATTTTTGACCCCATGTTAACAATTTGCTTTGCTTTTTCTTGACAGTCCTTTGTTTGCATGTCACTCAGAATGTCATTGAAACAGGAAGATTTAATCGAGATTTATAAAAGTAAAATTGATTTTGTTATGATTTCTACCTGAATAGCAAGCATGACGTGCATGCCAGGAGCAAAGAGAGAGGCATGACCTGAAACATACAGCCTTATATATAGGCCAAACTAAATGATGGACCAGGAAGTGTAAAGTGATTGCACCTGTGTGGCTATGGTAACCCAGAAGGACATACTACTGGCTACACTTAGGCTACCCTTCATTCATAAAAATGCTTTTTCACTCTAGTATTCTAATTATTCCAGAGACAGCATGAATCTAAAATATGCTTGGTGAGTGGTGGTGAACCACTTTAGAAAGAGTTCTTGCCGTCAACCTGTAACCACTGCCTTTGTTGGGAGGTGAAGTGACGGTATTGCGTCCAGGTGAGGGATGGGCCTTCTGAGCAACAGTCAGAGGACTCATGGCTTCAAGTGGTCCTGACAGAGTCCCGTAGTAACTATCTGAACCACTGCTGGAAGCAAACAGACAAGGAAAGAGATGTGAAGCACCACAATGAATACATGTTATGTCAGTCAAAGGTGCTTTCTCGCTTCTTCTTGATCCCATTACAGGGCAGGGAGGCCTTTCACAGGTTCTTCTTGGCCTGCTGGATGCAGTACTATAAAATAGGTGTTGGCTTACTGAATACCAAACTTGAGACCTAATAATAGATGAATAAATCAGAAGGCACTGATTTCAAGAATGTATCTGCACTCTCGACAGGTTGTCCGGTAAGAACAGGAATGATGTTGATAGTTAATGAATCCAGTTCACACACACTCTCATTGAGATGCCCCTCATTTATTGCAGAATAAACTCTTCTGTTGCTATTGTCTGTGTGGTTACTACAATAAAGAAATAAACAGAAATGTGCATATTAATCATATGCAATAATAATAATAAACAGAAACAGACTGGCATAATTACACAATGCAATAATAAGGCTATTTAATGATAAACAGTAAAAGGTTAATAAATGAGAAGGTTTGAGTGTTTATACATTTAAGGGACTTTAAGAGACTGACAACAAAAAGCAACCTCTTAGCTCAGAAAAGCCCATATCTATTTCACTGGCATAGTGTGCACAGAGGGCCAAACAGATAAATGTGCGACGATCCCTTAATGGACGCATCGGCACGCTCACTACACTGCCGTGACATAAATAATAAACGGTTGAAGTCACAGTGATACACCATTAATCAACATAACAATATTGTCAGGGATCATATACATCAATTGGAATATTATTATACTTTACAGTAAACACATGGAGACAGAAGACGGCTACGGCTTTTACTGACTTCCTGTTTTCAAAATAAAAATGTGGGCTATTTAAAGCAGAGATACTGTGTTTAAAGGCAATAAAAAGAGACGCATCAACATGTCCTAACACTGGTTTTGAGTCATTATGTCACATGACCGAACAGATATTCAGTTAAAATGCTAATATTTCCATATAAAAATTAATAAGAATTATGAATGGTTTGAAAATGTAGAAAAAAAACAATGCATCTCATGCAGCTATGATGTACTATGATCCCACACTGATATTGAGTCAATTGACTACATGACCTGGAATCTATTGAGCTAAAATGCTAATATTTACATATGAAAATTAATAAAAAATGATGAACAGATTTAAAATGTAAAAGCAAGAGGTGTATCTCATGCAGCCAGTGGAGTACTATGATCCAACACTAGTAGGGCTACAATGACTTGTTTTTATTGTTCATCAAGGAAATATATTTCACAAAATACAAACGATAACATGTACTGTAACATAAACATGTCCCTTCTTTCTTTGATCCATTGGCATAAAAGACATTTCCAGTTATTGTCCTTGGCATCCTCTATGTCCTCGCTTTCCATGGACAGACATGAGATATGGAACCACCTGTCGCAGTCATCACATTGTATCTGTTTAATTGAAAACAAATGATATATTTTATTGTTATTAATTAATTAATTAATTATTTGACACCTAAATATTATTACAATGTATGTATTTTTTCATGGCTATAAGACCATTAAACATGTCTATAACTGTTTTTCAATTACTCACCCATTGTATAATGGCAGTTCCTTGTCCTGGTCCAATTTTGTTCATCAAAGACAAAAAAAACCCCAAAAACATTTAATTATATATATCTACTATCTATCTTGTTTTTGATTTGTATGCTAAATTTGCCTTTACCAGAAGCCTCTAAGATGTCAAGAGCCAGCTCTCTCCTCTCCTTCTCCATTTCCTTTTTGGATGTGCTGAAGTCCATGTCAGGGGTTACTGGGAAAGCCTTTATCAGGGCTTGTGCCATCTAAACAACATCAAATGCAGGTACCTACAACAATAATCGGGGTGGGGTTGAGCATAGCTCAGTGGGTAGAGCACCCGCCCCATGTGTAGAGGCTACAGTCCTCACTGCAGGCGAATCCCGCACCGAGCGGTCCTATCCTGCATGTCATTCCCCCCTCTCTGCCTCCTGTTTCTTGTCTCTCTCTACTAACCTGTACAATAAAGGCAAAAAGCCCAAAAACAATAATCGGGGCATATAATTAATTACATACACTCATGATCGCTATTAACCAAATTGTTATTTCTGTTCACACTATAATTTTGCCAATGGTTCACATTAGTTCATCTTTCAAAAGAAAAATTCCTACTTCACATAGTGAAAACAAATTGTTTTCAGCTTACCTTGACAACAATGACACCACAGCTGCTTCCATCCTGTTGAACTGAATGGGACATGACCCCCCCCTTTCCATTTGACATCCACCCATTCCATTTTTCCAAGTACTCCCTGAATAAAGTTTATATTCATCATACTCTTTAAATTCAGGTCCTTCGTGTCCAGTGATTATCACACACATTTGCAACCCAATGAATAACCAATGTTTTCATTAATTACAAATAATTATTCATCATCATCATTTACAGATCAACCCCCAAGATGGGGATACACTGTTCAATTTTATGAAGTGTTTTTAATTCTAAATGCAATTAAAATTAAAGCTGCAAGCAGCGATGACCAAGCCCAAGCTCCCCTGCCCTGCAACGAATGAGCGAGTCTTGCTGCGACACATCTTCCAAGTCAAATGGAAACAAACTGTTTCAATTCAAAATGGCTGACTTCCTGTTGGTGTTATGGTATGGGTCCAAGAGACTTTTTTGTGCGTTCTTACATGATACATATGTGTACCGAATTTAGTTTGTCTACATAAATCTGAGTCGAGGGGCTCGATTTTTTAAAATTTTCTAGGGGGAGCTATTGACCCATTTTACGACACTCATTTTGGCGATCCTTAAAATATCAAATTTTTCGCCGGGTCGGGCATGATTGCAAATTTTGGTGAGTTTTGGGGCACGTTTAGGCTGCCACAAATGCGTTTGTTTTGTATGACGAATAATAATAATAATTTCTTCAATTACAATAGGGCCTTCGCACTGTTGACACAGTGATTGGACCCTAATTAACTTGTTAAGGATACAGTGCAACATCCATGTAGGATATAGTGATTGCACCCTACATGGATGTAAGCTAGTCACACTAATGGAAACAGGAAGACACAGACAATTATGTCTAGCAAAATAGAGAAAGTTTCCTCTCTGTTAGCTCTTACTACAAAAGGTGTATTCAGGGACATGCATCAATTGACAACATTTTGAACATTGAACAGCGTGACATTGCTGCAGATGTTAAAAATGTACCGTGGGTCATTTTTATAATCTATTTTACAAATGAAGTCCGAGCAGTTTTTTAAATAAAGACTTTGACCCATACCATTTTTTAAATGTCATATTTTACCTTTTAGAATTATCAATCCCCAGCTATTGATCATTAAAAGAGCCTTGGCATATAGCCAGGTACACTTTATTTGATAACATTTGTAACATAAACTGAGTAGCTTAATATGAATCTACCAGATTCTTTTAGCGGCAGTTTGTGAGTCCTTCAGCTCAGATGGCTTTGGCGCTGGATCCACCAGGTACACTGTGCTGGCTTCTGCATGTATGTACTGTGACACAACAAAACAATGTCAAACTACAACATTTCTGCCCCAAAATTTAGAGAGTGCCACAGTGTGATGGAAATGTGTGTGATATTAATATTATGAATTTAGTCAGCAGCATGCTCCTAATCAGTACTGTCAGTTGCTTTATGCCTGTCTGCCTCTGTGTCTCTCTTTTTCTCTGTTTCATTGTGCTATGCACTCATCTCTGTGGTTATTTAATAGTCAATGTACCTTACTACATGGCCCATGGCACTATCAATATGTTTTTGTCTCATTACTTAGGAGATGATATGCATTTAAAGACAAAAATCAAGAGATCAACATCAAAAATGTACAAATCAGCAAGTTCCAGTGGTTATTGTTGACCAGCACAAATGAAAGAACAGCTCCGAAGTTGCTGAAGTTCACCTACAATTGGAATAATTACATATGGATGGAAATATTCACTGAATCTTTGGTAAACTTTGTTGAGGCAGGTTTTTCCTGTCACCAAACAGAATACAACCTGCTGTATAGTGGCTCATTAAATAGATGGTATCCATCACACTGAATGTGTGGGCAAAAACATGAAACAGACCCTCAATAACCTGACAGAAGCAACAAATTGATTGTCCAATTAATAATAATAATGAACAGTCTCAAATAGGATGAAATATGACTTTCATCAGCTTTACTATGTAATTATCAAAATAATTCATAATATAATATTTAAGATCAAAACATCAATGACAGTTTAAAAAGAACATTTGCACACTTGATACATACCTCCCCTGTCAGGTTGAAGCAAAGTGAAATGTGATTTGATTGGAAAAATATTAAATCATTTATATTATGGTTGCTGAAAACAGGTGAAAAATGTGTAACTACAGTTTTGAGTTTTGGAGGTTTTTTTTTTAAAGATTTTGTAAATATACAAACAACATGATTGTGACAGCTTGCCAGCTCTCCCACTAAATAAATAAATAAATAGAATATAAATTTAAGTTGTAGGCGATTCCCTGCACGAAGCACTGCTGTCTGGACTCCTCGTCTGTCCTCCCTCCAGATGATTTTCAGACAATTGGGGTGCTCTTTTTTGGTGGTTTTAAACACATCAAGTGTGACTGATGTCCAAATCTCTGCTGGGACATTTATCTCACAAACATGATAATGCATAAAAGACCTGACAATGACTTATCTCCCCCCAGCTGTTTCCCACATGTCTGTGGTCCTCTGTCTCTGCCCTTTTTTGAAGTGCCCCCACATTTGAGCACACAGTTAACAAATTCTTACTGAAGACTGTAATACCTTATCCTGCAGCCTCTCGTCTACTTCCTCTATACTCAGCCTCTAGTCTCTTGCCTCAAGTCTCAGCCTCTAATCTCAGGCCTGCGCCTCTGGTGCTGGGAAGCCAGGCCACCTGAGTTTCTTAATTTCAGAATAAAAGTTCTGCTTTAGAAGTCTGTCTTTAGAGAAATGACAATAAAAAGAAAGAAATGTGTACTGTTCACAAGCAGAAGTTATCCAAGTAACTAACAGGTTACTAACAGGTGGGACTGATAGAATCACATTAAAACTCACTTTTTTAAGACAAAAAATAAAATAAAATAGATTTTGTGAACATTTGTGGAGTGGACATTGAGGTGGTTCCAACCTATAAATATGGGCCCATATTTATCAAGCTTCTCAAAGTGCCATTTTAGTCTTAAGTGCTGAGAATTTCAGAAATCAGGCCATTCTGAACAACACAGATCATCCACTTCAAAACACCATGATGGATCAAAGAAACAATGGCGGTGGACGGCTCCTCTCTCTTCGTTGCATGACAGAGATCTTTCTTACCCACAGCCATAAGATTGTGTAACTCTTTGGAAAATAGATGAGCTCACTGACTTAACTGAATTTCCCTTTGGGATAAATAAAGTTCCTCTTATCTAATCTTATATTATCCTCTGGACAATCATTTCAAGTCCTATAAATGTGCAGACATTTCCTATTACGCACCTTGCAGGTATTGTGACCTGATGACTCAAAAAGCATATTAGTCCAGTGACTGGTTTAGATACACAACCTCATGGTCCTCATGTAGGATGCTGGATGAGATACACCTGTAGTTTTAACATTTTAAATCTCTAAATATTTTTTATTAATTGTTATATGAAAATGTTAGCATTTTTCGCTCAATAGCTTCCAGGTCATATGATCAACTGACTCAATATCAGTGTTAGAACATATTGATGCGTCTCTTTTCATTGCCTTTAAACACAGTACCTCCCCTTTAAATAGCCCACATTTTTATTTTGAAAACAGGAAGTCGGTACGCTGTAGCCGTCTTCTGTCTCCGAGTGTTTACTGTAAAGTCTGCAATACCGATGCACTTGAAATGTTGAGTGGCTAGCTACCGTCCATAGGCGCTACAAAAGAGGTTTATTTCGAGCGAATGTCTGTCGAATATCCAACTTAAAACTAACTTCACTGCGGTTATTTATGGAGAGAATTTATGAAATAATACAAGCAAGCAAAGCAACATACTTACTCAGCTGTAAGTCTGTGAGCCTGCAGTGTCTGCTCACCTGTAGCACACCTGGTTTCAGGCTCATGGAACTGGTTGAACTATGATCTCTGCCTCTTCCTCCCCCGCCAGGAACAGAACTACACCATGATAGTAATGACACATAAATAACATCAGACATATTACCTGTAAACTTGGTATAAATATGTTATTTACTACAGGAATCATATCACGTTATTTCCCTCTAAATAACTCCACTGTGTTTAATTACTGCTCTTTCTCTCACACATAACAGGATGAAAATAACTGATATTAATAATCTAAATAATGTCAGAGTAGGCTGCTGTATGAAGCTTTCTTCCCAGATCTTTTAATATTGTCAATAAACCACATCACTAACGTGACATGTATCACTGATGTTAGAATAGAGGTTAGTACTGTGAAGGTAGTAGCGTTAGCAACAATGCTAACGTAATTTATACATAGGCTGAGCTACTCCTCTGCTTTGACTTTGCCTTCAATCATATTTGGTCTCAACACCTTGTTAAATACTGTCAGGCTTATCATCACACTACTGCTACTGTACTATCAGAGAAATAAATGCTGCTATCAAACTGAAGCTAACTTATCATCCCACAACAGACACTTAAGACTCTGCCATGTTGGTCAGCTTGCGCAATGGTTACGACCGTTACCATGACAATGCGCGTCCATGAACTTCGGGGGTGGAGTCCCAGAAGGAGCGGGGGCGGGGGGGTTTGGTTTTCACTCAAATATCAACAACTTTTTTCCTCGTTTCCCCCCACATCACTTACTATAGCTTTAAACAGGTGATGATTCAAATAGCTGGCTATTATGGTAAATTGGTGTATTTTGAGAGAAGCAGTTTTACAAACAAACAGATTTCCTCTCTATGATCTTACTGCTGATTTAGTTGTATATAACTTGTGCACCTCTAACCTGTACTATGCCAATACAATTATTCCATTCTATTCTATTCTATTCTATTCTATTTCTTTTAATTAGAACTAAGGAGTTTTGTGTTTTTTGCTTGTTAATGGAAATGTGTCAAAAATCTATGTTTTCTTCTATAAATGCTGTTTGATTAATAGCAGCGAACGTTATTCAGAAGGGCCCCACAGGATTTTGTGGCTGAGGCCCCATCAGTCTCTAGAAATGCCCAGGTCTGCACCCCTCCTCTCACATTCTGTATATTCTGGATTGTGATTGTTACAGCTGCTGGTGAATATGAACATGCCACTTGTGTAATGCAAATAAGAGATACATACAAATACTATACAATGTGTGCAGCTGTTAATCAGATGCTTATTACTTTCACATTGAAGTGCTGCTGCTGTTTATATTGTTCTCTCATCTATGTTTTCTCACTGCTTCAGTCATAGGCTGATGTCAACACCAAATCATGACATACATCATTAGTTTTGCTGTCCTTATCTAATCTGAATGTGATGTGAAGCACACTTTTCTTGCATCCTTATTTCATTGTAGCAGAGGTATAGCAGAGGTATAGCTTCCATAGTCTGATTATCATTATTATTATTGTTATTAATCTTATCTGAAAGTAGTCACTGTTACCCTACTTATAGATCCATGCCCTTAAAAGACTTGCACAGGTTTAGTTACAGCTCAGAGCATTATTTATTATAATAAAGCTCAGGAACCTGAAGATGGCAATTGAACACCAAATCCCATTCACACTAACTGTGTAATGATGTGTTACCTATCCAGTCACTTCATGCTGATCTCTTCACATTAAAACAAGCCTGTAAATTGGTGTTATGTTGTTGTGCACAACACATGCAGGTCCATGACTTCAACAAGGTCAGAACCTGTTCTCTTATTCTCTATCCAGGCTAATTGTCTTATATTAGTATAGGCTATATTGTATAGCAGTGGTAGGCAAATAGTGACCTGTATGCCAAATCTGGCCTTGCAGAAAAGATATTTGGCCCCCTGATGAAAATTCTGTCTTTCATAATGTGCATCAACACTTTCACATCATTTTCCCACAAATCTATTGAAGATTAAAATAAATAAACACAAGATTGCTGTAAATCCCTATTCTTGTAATATAGCCTTTTTACCATGTTACATACTGCTATCACAGGGGGAGAGGCATTAAAACAATGGATGTCGACGACTAAATATATTCATGTTAAATAAAGATCTGATCTCACTCCTACATTGACCCAGAGAATATATGTATATTTAAAAGATAAAAATATATAGCACCTCAAACAGACTGTGTACACAGCACACAGTTCAACCTCGATGTCTCCATGCAGCGTCTCCACTCCATGATCTCCTTTTTTACCAGCAGGTGGCGACAAAGCACCAGGAAAGAGAGACTACGTCGAATGGAGGATGTTTATTACTATCATCATCATCATCATCATCATCTCCGTCAGCATCGTGATCTTCACCACCACCAGCACCACCAGTAGCAGCAGCATTCTTTCCTCCAGCATCCTGTATCTCCTATATATCTCCTCCATCAGGAGACATGAAGCTCAGTGAAGACCTGGACTGTGTGTTAACTGAGCTGCTTGGATATAATGTATACACCGCTGCTTACTGGAGTTTCATACCTTCATGTTATATGACAGACTGCTGCTTCATTCTCCATGAGTCAGCTCAGGCAAGATAAAGGTGAAAAATAACAACTAACTAACCCTTAAAAAACCTTGTGTGTATTTTCCATTCACGTGGTCGTCAACAGCAACATTTAGTCTGTTAACGGCTGCTAACCTACATGTAAACTTCCTCTGTTTCTTTTTTTTATTACAATGTCAAATTAATAGCGAACGAAAAAACCCAATATTGAGCGGCCACCGCGTTAATGAACATGTTCATAAATCACGCGTTGCTTCATGTATTTCTGTGTGTATTATTATCTATACAGAAGTATTATACCTTCATAATAAACCCGACAAATACTGTTCTATCAAGCGGGAAGCTTTAGAATTTCATTACAGCTATGTGATTGTTATGTTCTTACAATTCCTTCGTTTTCCTTTATTTTAACTACTCATTTTAAACATCTCTTAAACAATAATCAACGTGTTTTTTTAATAAGTATAACTATAAGATTTAAAACAACCATATTAAATCATGATTGGTCACTGCTTTCGCTCCACAATCCTTTCTTCCCTTCTTTAAATGAATGATTAAAACTATTTCACTCCTCTGAGCTCAAAAAGATCCAACTTAGGTATTAATTAAATTCAGCACATTAACAAGCTATCAGTTCATATAAAGAGATATGTGTAGGTTGAGAAATTATTTAAACATTTAGATTTTTTTAAAGGGTTGTGAATCCTACAGACATTTGAAATCTGTGTAATTTGTATATGCCAAACCTATCAGTAGGTGTGTGTGTAGGGGGGTGGAGAGAGAGAGAGAGAGAGAGAGAGAGAGAGAGAGAGAGACTCCCAGGCTCTCCATGCAGGAGTCCCAGCAGGCAAAGCGGAGGAAATGTAAATGTGGCCACCCACCTCTGAAGAGGAAGTGCTGTGTTGTTCTATTACCTCGCCTCTGTTTCTACTGTTTCTCCAGTTCTGCTTCTATTTCTACTAACTCTGACTGTTTCACTTGAGGTTAAAAGCAGCTGGAAAAGATGGAGGGAAGCCACTGACTGATGGAGGCTTGCCTTCAACCTGTCAAATTTGTTTGTTTTTTGGACTTACACATGGAATGAAGCTGTCTAGAAACTAAATCATTTTCTATGTCAGTTCTAACTATAAATGTACAAAGATCAGGAATGTATTAATCTAAGGTTTAGATAAGCTTTACTAATCGTTATCTATAAGTGAATCATGTATTTCACATGTTTAAGTCAGTCAGATATTTAAATAGGTGTAAAATCACTTTGGTGCAGTCTAGATTGACTTTTGCCAGCACAATAATTTTACTTTGAGTATTCAACACATATTTGAAAGTGTTTATGGGTATGAATGTGTATGGGGTCATGAGTATGAGTGAGATGTGTTTGGGCTTGTGTGTGTGTGTGTACTAGTGTTATGTGTATTTTATATTTGATATTTTATGTATGAGTTTCATTGTATACTTACCTGCAATGACAATGAAGATCTATCTATCTGATATCAAATACTGAAATGAAAACATGTTTTTTTCATATGTAAACATATAATGTACATATATAAATATATAAAAAGCCTTTTTTGATTCAGTAAAAGAACTTCTCAAATGTTGAATGTTGTCTAAACGTAAGTAAAGTAAAAAATAGTAAAAAAATAGTGTGAAAGACAAGAATATGATTTAAATCTTAAAAAATAAATCAAGATTTTCTTTTAAATCTGACCTCACGTTTAATACAAGCTGTGATAATAAATCCTGTTGACATATGTGTTGTTTGGTATCAAAGTGCTGAGTTTTGACCCCCAGCTTCATCAGAAAGAAGTCTAGAACTCCAGTAAGATGGTAAACAGCTTTGTATTTGTATATGATTGTATTTTTATTACCACACATTAAATGTAGTGAGAACTTTTTAGTTTGCTCACTCAAACCTACAACGCATGACAAGATGAAAAATCTTTTTTTTCTAAATAAAAGCCATACACTATTCTAGAAGTTTGTCCAGATTGTGTCTTTGACCTTTTCTGCCTCCACTCTGATACATTGGAGGCAAATCATGTTTAGTTTGTGGTGCTCATAGCAATGAATGAAATAATGCTCAGTAAGCTTCATTCATAGAAACAGTGTTTCCTGTTGACTATCCAGTGTAACAGTGTATTATTCATTCATTTCGTTGGGCTCTGCATGCAGTGATACTCATACTTCTAAGTGAAAACACTGACGCACTAATAGATCCTACTGCTCTACTTCCATCATTCATTTCCTTTTTGTCTAAATTACTCTATCTTTATAGCTCTATTCTGTTTCTGTCTCTTGTTGCTATTATTTCTTTTGATCGTATCAGGTACTTTATTTCAGTAGTACAACCACCGGAAGTTGATGCATCCGCTGCTCAGCAACACTCCTGAACATCCCATCCTCAACACATGCTAGTTAGCAATAACACACAAACGCCTCTTCTTCATGTAACGTTGCCTTTATTGAAATGACAAGATGAAGGTGAGCAGTGGAAAGTAAAGCAGAGTTTCAGTTAGTTGTGCGGTGCTGCCTTGCTCAGAGGCGAGGCAGGGTGTGAAGAGTGTGATGATGAGCAGGAGGAAGGTTAGGCCCAGCTGACCAATGCCCTTTCATTATTGCACTGCTTGCTGCAGTTCCCACAGTAGTGCAACAGGGAAAGAGTGTCAAGCAGAGAGCGTCATGTGACTTTCATCCTGGGAGACTAAAGTGGAAGTTTGGAAGAGCAGAATTCCCTCTTCAGTCTGCCTGGAAGCACAAATCCTGCTGATGTTCACCATGAAATCATTACATGGAGTTCTGTTACTACTCGCTGAATCAGAATACTGAAATTGAACACATTTTTTTGGGATGTTTCTGGACTTAATTATTGTTTCAGAATCAGAAAAATGGAGACAGAATTGTGACAATAACAGAATATGACATGGTTTCATGTTTTGGCTCCTAAGAATAAAGAAAGAACAGAGCTGAACATAACATCCTGACACAGTGACACATACTATTACCTTCATAACTGATTACTGATAACAAATGATCCATAGTGTTGTGATTTAACAGTCAAAAATTGAGCAATTTTTAAGTTTTCCAATTCAGAAATATCTTAACTTGAACCAACATTAAAAACACTTTTGATGATATAAAAGAAAGCTATTGCTCAATATTTCTCTCACAACATTAGGACTTTAAAGGGTCAGTTCATTCAAATGACAAAACAACAGATTCTTCTTGAGTTATCCACATGCACATTATCTTCCAATTCTTTGAGATTTCTGTCTCCACCCAATAAAATGATAAAAGTTTGTACCACTTGTAGCATCGCAACAATGACATATTTTTTGTTTTTTTTCTCAAAGATGTGTCCTTGTTCCTTCTTCCTTCTACAATGTGTTTTAAAATATAGTACAGTGAACCTAAACCTGGATGTCATAAATGTAAAGGGATTATGAGATCATCACCAGCAGTAGAGAATAAGAAAAGCAGAATTATTCCTCAAAAGAATTACACTAAAAAAAAAGAAGAATCTAATACTTTTTTTTTTCTTATATAGTTTTGCCTTGTAATCCTAAACATGATTCAAAGGTCATATTCTAATAAGGGACTATGTTATCAATGTTTAAATACATTACTGCGTATGTAGGGCAGTTGCTTTACCATTTTCATAATGGGACATGTTTCTGCTGTTCAACTTCTTTAAATGTCATTTTTCAATACTGTGAAAATCATTGAAAAATGAAGTTAAGACCAATGAGACGGACAACTCAGAACCTGGACGAAGCATTCATTCCATCTATAGAGCTAGGACTTAACTTTTGTAATCTAGATGAACCGACTCTTTCTGGGTGTATTTCTGTGGTCAAAAATGTTTGCATCAGCACTGTTTTCTTTTCTTTTTTTTGATTGTGTGGATGTAAATTAGGAATTCCAAACAACTGACTTGTTATACTGTGAAATGTTTCCAATAAGCACATTATTAGGGCCTGAGCACTGACCAGCGTGAAGCCCTATTGTATCTGTAAACTGGCATGCATGGGGGGTGAGCTTGCAGCTTTAATTATTATTGATATTGAAACATTATTCTAACTGTATTAAAACTTGACTTCATTGGGACACATCTGCAGCTGAAAATAGTACAAAGTTACATAAGTGACAATTTTGTGAAGCAGTAAAGAAAAACGGGGGGGGGGGTCCTCACAAAAACAGATCAAACAACATTCATTTATTGGGTCTGACACAATGAAGACTCAGCGTTTCACTTACAGCAAAGCTAAAACGTTTTTGTTTTTTTATCACAGTGTGTATTTAACATGAGTGAGATGTGCAGCCAGCTGCAACACAGCTTCATGTACTGTCATGGAATGAGAAGGACCACCAGCTGGGTACAATAATGTGTGTGTGTGACATCAGCTGCATACCACATCAGAGGAAGAAGATCATCCCTCAGAGTCAAGACCCTATAAGCAATATTGCACTACTCTGTTAACTCTAGTGAAAGCAGAGGCAATATTGATAGGGTCTCGTCTGCACGGTGACGTGAGTGAGACCGACTTCTTCGCCGAGTCTCGATCTGAGGCCGAAGCGGGTGACGGAGGTGACAGGAGGGAAGGAGGTAAACCAGTACAGATCCATACAAAACGTCAAACATCAGCTTCTGGAAGTTAGGTTCCCATTGGCGGACTCACCGTTGACTGTTAAACATCTGAACTGTTCATCTGTAGAAGCCGTCAGAAAAAAAATGTGGATGTTGAGAGAGTTTGCTCTCCTGGTAACCATCACCACATCAAAGTAGCAAAATCATGTCTTACTAGTTCAATCAATGTGACACATTTTTATTTAAAACCTTGTTGAGAATTTGTGTCGGGATATAAAAAGAAGAAAAATGGGAAATGTTCCTTCCAGAAGCTGCTGTGCCCACTGATGAAGAGGACTGACATCAAAATGATGAAAGAGCAGAAGAGGGTGAAAGAGATGAAGGAGTACAGACCTGTGTGAGTTCAACGCTCTCACGCTGCCACTGTGGGAATCATCTCATGCAGCATGTCCTCACATCTCAATTCTATACGAGCCTTCAAAATGAAACCCTTAAAAAAAGTCTTTGGGCGGTCGATAAAGAGATGAAAATTCTGTCCAAATTTGAAGTTTTCAGTTTGAACTAGATCAGGTTTTATCAACCTGTAAAATTTCAAAATAAAATCTCATTGTATTGTAAAATCAAATTGTATTATTATTATGTATAAATGCTCTAAAAAAGGAAAGAGATCTCAATGAAAAATGCTCAATTATCATTAGTGTGAACCTGGAACCACATGTAGAACTCCAATTCATGTAAAGCTGCTGTTTGCCCTACAGACGTGAACACACAAAAAAACATTACACCACTCTTACTCTTACTCACAGGAAGTAGGAGGAAATGTGTCTCGTTCTTCACCCTAAATGAAGAACTTCAGTTGACTCTCTCAGATCGTATCGATGTGACGTTTGATCGATACGAGCCCAAATCAGTTGACAATATCATAAATTCACTTCTTCATGCCTTTCAAAATAAATGTCCCTATTTCAAATCTCATCAAAAATTCTTCTAAATTCATATCAAAATGCTGCCATATCTTTTTTTGGTTCCTGATGAGGATAAATTCTTTTTGGCAGGTTCTGGTTTGTCTCAATGACTCTACTGTAAAATACTGTCCTGGTTGAGTCCATGTGATCTGCTCTTTTTTCTATTTATCCTATATCGGGTAACAGTTTTGAATTTCCTGTGAGATCAGGCTGGAGGAGGTTTTGGGAGTTTTTTTGACACTCAGATGTTTCGGATGGTTCTTATTTTCCCCAACCCCCACCTTCTGCACCGCCGTGCCTGTTCACTGCAATGGCTTGGCAAAACAGCACTGACTACATTTGTGTGTTAGGGGGCAAAGTTCATGCCTGAGGTTCAAATTTCATACTAGTTTAAAATATCCACCTGTATGCTTTTTTTCTATATATCTGTCTGTCTGTCTGTCTGTCTGTCTGTCTGTCTATCTGTCTGTCTGTCTGTCTCTCAGGACATTCCATCTAAAGTCTCTGCTGTTCATCATGTTTCCATTTATCAGGATTGAGGAAACAGTTGGGTCATTTTAAACAGAAACAGCTTCCGAGGAGCCTCTATTATTTTCAGTGGCAGAAACGCTGCACTCTGACCCTCATTAAAACCAAAGACTGGAGACAACAGATGTGATAAATTCCACTCTACTCCCCCCCCACCCACCCTCCTCCCTTGTTTTTTTCTCTTTCAGAAATGGTCAGGGGTCCCTGCACATGTCTTTGATCTGCTCTGTAACCACACATACAGCTCACCTCAGGATTGCCTATATATATACGTCACATGGTGGAGTCATATTATAATAATGTTTCAACTTTTTAGTACATGTTCAGAACATTCTTTCAAAACTTCCATCACACATCTTTTCACCTATATATCCCATTTCCATGTCATGTTATATCAAATCCTGTCATATAGCATATTCATTAAACCATACTAATACATTTATACTCTATATCACCACTGTCCTTAGCATCATATCAAAGTGACGGAGCTGCAGGATTCAGCAGTGTTGACTCATGGTTACAGGAACTCCCTCATATGGAAGGATCAAGCGTTTGCAAAGCTCACCATTATTAAATGTAATACAGTCATGACCATACAGCCGCTTCAAAATCATCTACCAAGACCTTAATGTTACAGCAAATAGCCCACGTACAGTAAGGTCAGTGAAGGCATCGGGTTCGTATATTTGCATTATCATTTTACCGTTTTCCAGATAGGTGAAGATTAAAGCTTTCAACTAACTATTCGATTCATTGTCAGTTATGTGTTTGCTCTATAGAATGTCAGCAAATAGAAAAAAATAGAAAAATTGTCCATCATAAGCTCCCACAGCTGTAAAACCCAAGGATATTCAGCTGAACATTATAGATGGCTGAGAGAAACTGAAAATATATAAAAATATATGTTTTTGCAGTTAATCTTTATTTTATTATTTTTTTCTCATCTTTTTCTTTATCATGTATTGTTTACATGTATTTGGTATTATTAATATGCCCTTAATCGTTGTACAATGATAACTGCTCTCCTGTGGGTGGGATGGGATAGTAAATACACTGTATTTATATTGTTGCCTATGAAAATGCTACCAACATATAAATATATATATATATATATATATATATTTTCATCTGCAATTATTTTCATAATAAAATAAACTAAAGATTGAATTCTCATCGAACACACTGCACATACGCTACAAATGCCTTTGCTGTGACATGTGACCTGAACTGCTCCTATCAAAGGCTTTTTTTCTCTGTATTGGTGTTAATCATGATAAGTGCTTCATTACTTGTGATTTATATGTGCAGCTACCACAATAAAAGCATGGAGGGAGGGAGGAGGAGGAGGAGGGGGGGGGTGGGGGTGGGGGTTGCATGTCCAGGATGTTGAGTGTGTGGCCCCTCACTAAAGCAAATATATGACAAGGTCTATGATGTTGTGAGAGTTGATCAGTTACATGTGAATACAGTTTGTGGAGCTTTTTTTTATGTGCTTCAGGTGTGTTTCCACCTGGATGTGTATTGTTGCCGAGCATGACGGAGTTAGCCGGGGCCCGATCACTGGAGACATATTAACGGCAGCTGTAAACACAGTATTAGTCCCTCCTCTATGGATGCTCCCTGCCGGCTACACTTCATATAGACCCAGTCAGCTCTGGTATTTGCCTGCCAGCACAGTGGGAAAGACAAGCTTCTACATGCTCTCTCTCTCTCTCTCTCTCTCTCTCTCTCACTCACTCGTCAGCTCCATGCTTTTTATCACTCATTCTCATTTGATAAAGTCACCACGTTCACCTTGATGGGGGTTTTGATTGTTTAAATGTTGCACAGTGGTTACCAGGGCCTGCTATATATTAGTATGGCTGCACTACAACTGTAAATGCATTGTTGAGTAAAAAGGAGGTTTATCATTTACCTTCTACAAATAAAACACAATGCTTTCTAATAGAAAAAACATTTATTTATCATTTCTTAAATTCTCCACTTTCACAGGTTTAATATGTGTTATATATAATATAAGTATGAATCTATAATATAAAGCTTGATCTAATCCTCATTTTAAAAAAGGTGAACTATGACCAGTACCAAACCAGTATTATTCTGCTTTTTTTTACTAAAGCTTTATGGTTTTTCCTTCAATAACACTATGTTCATGTTAGGTGATGAGATGTGTGTGAGTTAAATCAGCAGCTATAGTTAAAGGAAAAGCAGTGTGCACTGTTCAGGTGGTTGAACTCTGCACGCCATCGCTCACTGCAACACTTTCTCCACTAAAAGATACACAACAAACAGCAAATTCCACAGTCACTTGCAAAACAGTGGCTAAATATGATGCTACAGGCTCCACACACACACACACACACACACACACACACACACACACACACACACACACACACACACACAGAGCAGAAGGCGGTAACCGAGGAGGATGAAACATACCCCCTTCCTCCTGAACCCCCCCCCCCCTCCTCCTCCTCCTTCCCTGAGAGCGGGCCCTGCCCTCCACATTCCTCACAAGGAGCCCCATCCCCCCCCCTACGACCTGCCCCAAATAGGAAACTTACCCCTTTTTTTCCCACCCACACCGTGACTTCTTCAAGCCTGCACACTCAAATTATGCTTTCAAAAGCCGACTGAAAGAGAGGGAAAAAAAGAGCCCTGTGCTCCACACACACACGCGCGCGCACACACACACACACACACACTGCATGGCCATAACAAAATGACTGCAGCATTAGCCTGTAGGCTCACATGTTCCTTTACAGGGAAGTCACACACAGTTGCTTTTTTTTTTAAATTGTAGAATATATAACACGTGTTCACAGAAGCTTTCACACACTTCTGACTCAAATGGATTCTAAAGTGGATCTTTATTTTTTAAATGGATTTTTTTTTGTTTTCATTTGAAAAACATTAAAACACATAAAAATGTTTCTTTTGTTTTTTTTAACGGGACTATATTTTATAGTTTAACAGGCTGAGGTTATGTGTTCTTTTAAATAATTATTAGTCATAAAGCTTCATAATAAAAAGAGCTGCTTATTATTTCCATCTTCACAGAATCAACACATTATGTAAAAGCTTTAAATCACAACATTACATTTTAATAAACAGCCTTTTTACTCTTTGTCCTGTTCCTAAAATACACACACTGACTGGCTTCCACACACTGATTTCACACTATTCATTCTGATAAGATGTAAATCAAATATAAATAAACTACTTTTGCAAATTAAATGTATTATGTTTTGCTTATAGTTCCTGGTTGTAATGATATCATGTGATCTCAGGATAACTTTGATCCAGCTACACATTTGAAGGTAAACTAGATCCAACTAATGATTTCATACTGTGGCTCATAATGTACCAACAAATTACAGTCTTGATCAAAATGTGTTAAAAGTTAGGAAAGTTGACCTCAAAGCATGTTACTTAATCTAACACGTGGTCTGCAATGCAAACCAAGACAGCCCTGAACTTCTGTGAACAAAATGTTCTTTTTTTTTAGGAGGCGTGGTCCAGGAGGCCTATATCTCCCAGGGTAAAATATAGCCTAATAATGCAACATGGTTGCAAAGGAAAACCACGGACTCTTCCTGTCATATGGATATCAGGTCTACACCACTGCTGGTTCTCAAACTATGGACTGGGGACCTCCCAAGGTCCAGGAGGGAGTTTCCAATGGGTCAAAATACAGAATACATTTTAATTTCAATTCAACTGCAATGTGCAAATGTAAATATATTGTTTTAGCCAAGAACTGAGCTGAGCAAGAATTTTATTTTAAAAATTAGAAAAATCTCAAATAGACTTCTTTAAAATAGTCTATATATATATATATATATATATATATATATATATATCCACACACACATATATGTATATAAAATTCTTTGTAGGAATTATGATCATATATATGATTTATATGAATTGAATTTTAACAAATGTATCATGTTATTTTACAAAAATCAGCTGTCAATGCTCTCTTTAAAATTATGGTATGCTATTTATTGATTATGCTAACTCAGTAAGATCAAATATATTTGATGTGTCATCAGTTATTGGAATTGGATTCAGAGATTTTTCCCCCATGCATTACTGTGAACTGACAACAAGCCAGTAAGTGAGAACCAGCTGTGGTAAAAATGGCTCTAAAACCTATGGCCCATGATTGGTAGTGTAGTGTGTGTGTATGCGTGTGCGCGCGAGGGTGAGGGCGAGCGAGAGAGAGAGAGAGAGAGAGAGAGAGGAAGAGGTGGGGGCTGCCTTCCTATAAGACCCTACAGACTCCTCCATGCTGTCTCCTCCGTGGCTCTGCTGTACAGGGCGAAGGCCGAATGCTATGACAATACTATTGCACTGCTTTAGCGGATGGTACAGTAGTGCAACATCGTCAAAGCAGCTGACCTCTGCACGCTGGGAAACACACACACGCGCACACACGCACGCACGCACACATACACCGAGGCAGCCATACCACACACATAGGAACACACAACGACGACAAACGTGCACCGTAATAAAAGCTAGAACATAGCGTAGCTTTCTATAATGCGGCTGCGTCCATTTACAACCAACACACACACACACACACACACACACACACACACACACACAATATTCTACATTTTCTAGTCACGTCTAAATAAGATTTGTAAGTAGAAGTAGTAGGCGGATGTGTGCATGTATGTGTGTGTGTGTGTGCGCGCGCGCGTGTGTTGGGAGGGTGGAGGGGGGGTGGGGGGTGTCAGCCAATGCCCTTTTAATATTGCACTGCTCATCTGATTTCACAGTAGTACAACAGAAAAAGGGCTTTGGACAACACGGCTCGCACCTCCGATCCGTTCACTTTCTATTGCGAGAACCCAGCATGCAATGCCGTCAGCCTGCAACGTTACTAACCAGTGTGGACAGTGCGGGGCTTCTAATAATGCGTGAGCCCCTCAACCAGACAACTGTTAACATGCTAGAAGCCATATGCAAACCAGCAGCCGTGAAACAACCGAATAGGCTTATTATTAGGTTCACAATACAATGCAAGACTATACACTAATAGAAAGAAAGTGTGCAAATTGGAAATGAATTGTTATGCTATTAAAAGTCAGTAATGTCTGCTGCTAGTGATTTTCATATGGTGCTAAGGTGACATCTCTGTGGAAAGTAGACTATAGATGTTATTAGTAAATCAGCATTCAGGATCAGCATTGTGAGAGCATGGAGGGAAACATATTTACTCAAAGCTCTTCCTATAGGCTGAGGGCCTCACACACACACACACACACACACACACACACACACACACACACACACACACACAGAACGAGCAGGACTGCGCCTGGAGGAAACGAGGGTGGGGAAAACATATAGGGCAAAGAGCACATTCCGAGATACAATACCAGAAACCTTCATTTAGTACCTACTATTCCTGTCCCTTTAGCTAAAGTGGCAATTTGAAACCCTTCTCCTTTAGGAAGCAGGGAGGAGGGGAGGAGGGGAGGGGAGGGGGGGGGGTGCTATAGGAAGGGGGCTTTGTTATTTCCAATATTCCAATAGAGAAGTTTACAATCAAACTATTTATCTGCTCAAACTTTTCTAACTCTCAAACCTCATCACTTTCAAACTGATCAAATATCACAGGACTAACAGCCAGCTACACACTCAGCGTGTTGTTGGACTTTTCTGCTTTAAAAAAAATAAAATAAAGTCTCCTAAAAGAAAAAGCCAACTATGTTTAAAATGTGCTCTCTATTTCATTCCTAACAGAATAAGCAGGTTACACATTTGTTTGAACTTCGAAATCACTTTTCTTTTTTTTGTCCCCCTCCTCTTCTCATCTTGTTTACTCCATATGTTCCTGTTAGAGCACAGTGTCAAATATGAAGGTATTTTTTAAAAAAACTTTAAAAAAAACGCAGCAGCCATACCAAGCACACATTCCAACAGTACAGAGAACAGCTTCAAACACACAACTCCTACAGACACATGTGGGGTTGTGTAAAATGTCATAGCTCGGCTTCCATATTCTGTGTGAAGCAGTGTGAAATGTGCATTTAGAAGAGAAAGCACGTATTTTTTAGATTTGACACTCCACGCTATAAGCTAAGGCTGCTGTAGAATAGCTCCAATGATTTAACTCTACGTGTTAAGACTTTTATACAAAAAGAAAAAAGAAAAAGAAAAAACTAACAATTATCAACGGACTCCTACATAATGATTTTAGGCCAATTTATGTTGCATATTAAAATTGCTGTATAGTATCAAAATGGAAACTAGCGTACGGCAGTAGGCTATATGTCTAAGGCATGAACTAATAAGGCTTAATAACTGGGTTATTATATTACAGTGAAATTAATGGAGTCATTTGTCGTTTTGCTGGGGCCCCCTGGTAGCCCTGGCGGACCCCTGGGTGTCCCCGGACCCCACTTTGAAGCCTGCGGATTAGCTCATATGATAGTACTTACTTTTGATATCTCAGTTTGCTACCGGGAATAATCATTGGACGGGCACCCACCTGTCAATCACTCTATTTTATCACGCGTGCCCTCACGTGTACGCGCGCGCTCGATCTGTTCCCACTTCTCTCTCTCTCTCTCTCTCTCTCTCTCTGTGTGTGTGTGTGTGTCTCTCTCTCTCACACACACACACACACACACACACATACACACACACACACAATAGCGGCTATACAGTTAGTGAACCTCTCCGCGGCCAGTTAGACCCACCGACATCAACGTCCGTCCGCGAGCTCCACGCCGTGTCCGCCGCGCAGCAGGAGCGCTCCTCGCGCGGGGGTAGAGGTTCTGTTGGACGGTACCTGACCGAGGCAGGGCCGGTCTGTACGGCTCAACACACACAAGAAGCACAACGGGGGCCAAGTTGGCCACTTGAGCGTGGAAAAAACGCCGTGGCCGTGACCATCTCTCTCCCTCACATACGTCCGGTTGAACCGCAGTAACGGCTCGCGGGGTGTGACGGCTCCTCGGGTTAGAAAAACGTTATTTCGTCCATTGGCAACCTCACGGCCTTCCAGCTCCGGACTCCATCTTTGACTAGTTGACATTCAGCTCTTGCCGAGACAAATTCCTTATTTGCATGCCAGCCTGCCATTGGTCCGTTTCTGCGCTTGTCTTTGCCCTCATTGGTGGAAAATTTATCTCATCACATTCAGGATTGGTCATATAGCAAGGGGACGTCATTGTATAGTTTAATTTTAACAATGAACACAAATTCTCTCTTCCATTCACAAATTTCTCATTACCCGCCTTCTGAGGTGCTACATGGTGTTATTGTGTTTGAAAGAAACTAATAAAATGAAGCATCACACACTGAGTCTGCTGCTGTCTCTAACACATCAGAATGGACACTGATGATGGACCAGCCAATCCTGTCCAGTCTGAGGACCACCCAAAGTTTTAACAGTAGTGCTGTGTGTAGACGATCACTGCTGCAGCCTGTGTGTGTGTGTGTGTGTGTGTGTGTGTGTGTGTGTGTGTGTGTAGTCTACATGTGTACTGTCTCATTGTCTTTCACACTTTTACGTGTTGCGCGTTCAAAAGTTGCAACACGCGGTTGTGCCAGAGGCGCTCCTGTGCAACACCAGTCCCAGTGTTGGTGGTTGTTGGTGGTGGAGGCGGGCTGCTGCAGGTCGCAGTAGTAGTAGAGCCGGGTGGTGCAGTGGGGCCAGAGGGCGACAGGCTCACTGGAGGTGCTGCGGTCGGACGCTTGGAGGAGGGCAGCGGCCTGTGAAATCTGACATTCCTGACCAATGGAGCTTAAATAACTGCATTGTCCGGCGGAAAAGACCCGCCTCCACCACCACCACCATCCAACCTCACCCCCACCCACCCACCACCACACCCCCGACATCAAACCGACTTGCGATGCTGAGGGTTTAGTATAGTTACAGTGAGTACATTTCTACTATGATAGGAAATAAATCATTGAAACTTCACATTGGCGTATTTCGTTCAATTTCGTTTTTTCCTATTCAGCTCATTAGCATGTGGCTAATTTACACTGTGCTGAATGTGAACAACTTGCACGGTTAGATAAATATATAAGTATTTCCAGTGAGCTGCATAGGCTATAAAACTCTGCATTTGTCTATTAATGCAAATACAGCCTGCAGGATTAGAGCTGAGGAGAGGGAGGGATGCCTCCACCCCACCTCTCTGCCCCCTCCCCCAACTCAATCCAGTGCAGTAAACTTTATTGTCATGTGTGCTTACAACTCAACCCAAACTCATATATAAACTATAAAACAGGCAGCCAGGAGAAGCTCATTGGTTATAGAATAATATGTGTGAGTATGAGCAGCTCTACTTCATTACAGCCAAGTCTTCTGCTTTACGTTCTTTACTTTGCCCCCGAGTTTTAGAGAAGAAACCTGTCTACCATGACGTTCTTTAGATGCTATGTAAGGAATGCTCGTTCATGTTCGCCTCTGCCTGTATGTGTAGTGATGCGTGCACGCGCGCGCCTGTGCGTAAAAGTAGCGGTGCCGAGCGAAATATGTGGGGCCGCAGGAAGCCCTATGCCCATATTTAGCCGTGACGGCTGACTGATCAGGTTGACATGCTGCCCGCTCTAAAGAGCTGTTCTACACTTAGGGTTTGTTGTTTCTGGAGTAAACTGTTTGTAGCTTTTTGATGAGAGGGAAAAGGAAATGCAGATCATTCAAACTAAAGAACATTCTGAAGTAGAGACGTTAAAAAAAGAATCATCACAGAAAGACTTTTGACACACTGCAAAACATGATCACACACCTTTTATATTATGTTTCTGAGCTGGGAAGAGTTTTAAATAATACTTTATTTTATTATACTTTAGGGTAAAACATATAACATATGGAACATATTACACTGAGCTTATTATTATTATTATTGTTATTATTAAATCAAAGTAAAGATTTACAAAGAGCGCTATGTATTACAGATGCATTTAGTCTATTTTACAGGCAAGAATCCATATGAAAAGATTTAATAGTTCATAGTTTAAATGAATAATTCCCTAGTATCTCATAGTATCTGGTATAATTACTACAAAATACATAAAACCTTACACACAAAAACACTTAGTGTCTGGTTCTATTTTAGACAATGTGAAATGAACAGTACAGTATTTTAGATTGAAATTGTGCAACAATAAAAACAGTGATTTATTTTTGAATACACCCTTTAATGAAAGGATGTAGTATGTAGTTTAAAATATTAGTCCTGGACATAATAAACTGTAGGTGTCACACAATGAGTTAAAAAAGAAGTTTCAATTTCATCAAAGACACCTGAGAACTGTTGGCTTAGGATCAGGCCAGCAGACAAAGAGTTAAACATGAATTATCATCACATATGAAGAGCATGTAGCATTAATAACAGATATGTGTTAAATAGAAATATCTCTGTTCATACTACAAAGTCAAAATGTTATGAGTGTGTTATTGATGGAAACTATTGATCCAAAATGGAACAAAGTGATTGAAAAGATTGTGGATGTTGATAGAATGTATTTTAATGACATAAAGAATGAAACACTAAAAACAAATGAAACAAATGAATATTTATAAAAGTATATAGAATTACATGATAATGATGTTTAGACACTTTATAGTTTACAGTGTTTTTGTGAACGTCACATTCAGTCAACGTTGTGTCCAGACTCTACTATCTCTGAGCTATAAGATGTGTCTTAAAACAAAACAAAAAAACCCATTCAATGATTTAACATTTCATTTTCATGTCTGTTATTATAATACATTGAATAATTACATGTTGCCTATGTGTTAAAAAAATCTAATATAAGAATTAAACTGCTGTCAAATGTGTTGATGTACTTTTGAATAGCTTCATCATCATCATCATCATGATCTGCAGCTTTATTTAAATGTAAGGTCTCTCTGGAAGAAACTTTACATGGTGACGATGAGGAGGAGGAGATTTTTGCA
Source organism: Scomber japonicus (assembly GCF_027409825.1). Classification (NCBI taxonomy): domain Eukaryota; kingdom Metazoa; phylum Chordata; class Actinopteri; order Scombriformes; family Scombridae; genus Scomber; species Scomber japonicus. The sequence goes on along the minus strand of NC_070586.1, from coordinate 39,128,684 downwards.
CATAACATGTTTCTATTGACAGACAGAAACGTACCTGTGTGTGTGTGTGTGTGTGTGTGTGTGTGACTGCAGGTTGTGTCATGCATGGCCAGGGTCCAAACGTGTTTGTCAGTGCAGGGCAGGCTGCACTAAGTCAATGTTTACTGAAAAAGTTGAGCAACAGATTTGCACGGAGCAGAAGTCGACATGTGCAACAGCATTGTAACGACTCACCTTGAAACATGGAAAGAAGTCACCAGTCACACATCACTTATTATTTAGGTTTTTATTTAGAGAGATATTTAGCTTTAAAATGTAACAGTGCAACAGTGAGGAGTTAGTTGTATGAGAGGAACAGTGGTGACCAAAGCAGGCCTCTGTAAGTCTATCTGTTGAGATAAGATCCTGAACCATGAAGCACATGCTGGAAATAACCATGATGATGTGCAGGAAGACAGTCTGTTTCATTGTTGAAGAAGATCTGTGGAAGCACAACTAGAGTTTTAGACCAGGTTCAGTCTAATGAGAGAAATAAAATATTCATTATTTGAATTTTATTTTGAAAGGTATGTGTATGTAAGGTGTACTGTAGCTCATGTTGTGACCCTGTAAGCTCAATGCACCGCAGCTGAAGGAAACACATGCAAACACACAAAACCCATCTGCATCAATAATGTGACGACACATGCATGTGTTATTACACTTAAAGGTGCAATGTGTAAGATTTAGTGGCATCTAGCTGCAGAAGTTGCAGATTGTATCTAACTGAATACTGCTTCCCTCCCACTACTCATATATAATCTATGGTGGCCACGTAACAAAAGGTCCTCTCTAGAACCAGTGTTTGGTTTGTCCATTCTGGGCTACTGTAGTGCAGTTTTGTATATTAGTGTGTTATATACCGGGTGTTTTGTTAATGTGTTACTGTATATCTTTTAAATATGTTTAGATACTGCAGAGCACCTTTTCTGGCACTTTTTGCACCCTGAATATTTTATATATTGCATATAATATATATACATATATTTGTTTTTATTAGTACAACAATCTATCTATCTATCTATCTATCTATCTATCTATCTATCTATCTATCTATCTATCTATCTATCTATCTATCTATCTATCTATCTATCTATCATCTATCTATCTATCTATCTATCTATCTATCATCTATCTATCATCTATCTATCTATCTATCTATCTATCTATCTATCTATCTATCTATCTATCTATCTATCTATCTATCATCTATCTATCTATCTATCTATCTATCTATCTATCTATCTATCTATCTATCCATCTATCTATCTATCTATCTATCTATCTATCTATCTATCTATCTATCTATCTATCTAACAGAAAGATTCATTCTTTGCAAATGTTTTAGCACATTTAAGCAAATGACAAAGTACAATTGTGTACATTTATTGGCTGTATATGTCTTCTATGTCTCTAATCTAAATAAATGATGTTTGTTCTGAATAGTTTTACTGAACAGTAAGTTAGAATTCTGTCATGGTGTAAGTCACCACATGCACAATAGTCCAACTAATTGTCCAAATCAGCTGAGTGGATGTTATTTGCACTGATATGTACAGTAGAGGTCATCAAATGTGCTAAAGTGATAAATGTGTTTCAGTGTGTCAGGTGACATTCAAACGTTTACAGTTGTAAGTCAGAAGTGTAAAACACATGAACAGAGCTTGAGGACAACAGTTAGTGAGTTACAACCATTTGTGAACATGAAGGCATCTGTCATAAACATTGAAGGAGGTAAAGTAGACCATCATCAAACACTAAACACTAACACTTTGCTTGTTTCAGTGGATGCTGTTAGTGATCACATGACAGCAGAGGTGGAAGATGAATCTCCTCCATCACATTTCTTGTACTGCCTTGTGCAGGGAAATCAAATGGTTTATTTTCACATGTTACATATACATTGAATCTCTTTTGCTTTCACAAAGTGAAACAATGTGAATTTACAAAGTGAAAGCTTGTACTCTAGAATTGATGTTCATATCTATTAGCAGTCAGTTAGAGCAGTTTCAATGAAAACATGACAGACAAGAGAGTTTGGTAATGAGTAGATGGTTGTTACGGTTACAGTGATGACTTGTAATTGAGATAGTGGGCCAGGACTAGTTTTCTTTGTTTAACTCACTTGCATGCACCTGTATGTTTGTTTTAACACTACTACTAGATGAGATCTTTTCTTAGTTCAGATAGACATTCAGCTCCAGTTTAAGAGTCCTCTGTTGGTTATTGATTTGTGCAGCATCCTCTGTTTTGTACTATTACAATTTTGTCTAACTTATGTCTAATAAATCATTTTTATTTCAACCGTAACATCTGGTTTCATCAGTTTGGTTTGACACTATATCAGAGGAATCATTTTGTGACTTTATTTTGAGACATGCATTAAACATTTCAACCATTTGCAGGTTAACTGTAGCTTTTTTTTTGCTGCGTGTGTGAGCTGTTTTGGGAAATGCATCTTTAAAAATGTTTCGAAAAAAGACACAAATGTATTTTTTTGCCTATTTTTACCTTTACCATTACATTTCCTTACTGTTGTCATCATAACATACACTTGTCCATCATATCCTGTCGTATATAGAATACATTAGGTATTACAGTTGTCAGCACTAGATGATCTGATCAGGTATCAGCAGCAACACTTTGATAAACCCCTTCATGTTTCAATGTGACTTCCAGTATTTAAGGAGAGTGACTGTTTAACCCTCCATGCTGATCATTCTGACTGTTTAGTGGCATTTAGAAGAAGAAGAAAACCTCAACAATGCTGACTGTCAGGCGCCAACGTGTCACATTGTGACTCTGAGCCAATCACAGCTGAAAGAATTCAGACAGACAGCCTGTGTGTGGGTCCTGGCCCCACCCCCTCACCCTCACCCCGCCCCCCTCCTCCTCCTCCTCCTCCTCAGGGTCCAGGCCATGTGATCAGTGAGCAGCAGCAGGACACACCTCCCACTCTCACAGGAAAACAAGCATAGGCCATATTTGCTTTGATCAGCTGGAGGAGTTGGGCCTGTTGCAGCTGCAGGTTCTGATCTATAACTATGAGCCAATATCACTCATTTAAAATCATATTTGTTTCCTTATATGACAGTGAGGGATGCAACTGACACTGAGAGGACAGGACCAGCCAGCAGGAATACAAAACCTCCAATCTGACCAAGTGTCTTTGAGCAGGACATAAATAGTAGAAAACTGTCACTAGTATTAGTCTAAATATTCCTGGTAAAGAAGGAAGTACATATCAAACTGTAATCAAACTGTATGGCTCCCTCCTCATTGATGTTTCATTGTTTTATATATTTCATGTAAAGATTTAGTAACATTCCAAAATAGTTTCTTTTTGATTTTGTCTTTATTATTTAATTATTTTCTGTTTTACTGTGTACATTTCAGTGCAAGAAGATGAAAACATATATCTTATGTGTATTATAAGGACAATCTAAAGTAAGTACTCATTACAAATAGATAGATAAATAGTGCTCTATATTAAAAATAATAAAACAGGGCATTAAAAGAAATAAAGCAGGGGAAATGAAAAAAACCCAATGTAAATATATTGCACAGTAGTAGTTAATAGACTTGTACAGTCTATGGAACAGTCCAGTGTGAGTGTGAGTGTGTGTGTGTGTGTGTGTGCGTAGATGGGAAGGAGGGAACTGTTGCAAAATGTGGCTGTTCTTATTAGTTCAAAAGTAAATATTTATAATAGTAACAGTAATAATAATTATAAATTTAATTATAGAGTGCTTTTAAAGATATTTGTATCATTTGATCATAGTAGAACTAATCTAAACTACTTCATAATGTTTAGTAATTTACTTTACTTACTTTTATATAACACTTGTAATGTATGAGCTCATTCTATATTTTATATGTAAAATCTTAATCTGCACAGTAACTGTCCTGTTAAATTAATGTAGTGATGTAAAAGTTAAAATATTTCTTTCATAAAATAATATAAAGTAGAGAATGCAAAGATGTGTGCTTATGTATATAGTTACATTACAGTAACACCACTGACAATGAATGACAATGACTAACTTTAGTCTACAGCCTTGCTAGTATCAGTCTTTACTGAGAAGAGTCTCTTCTACATTCACAGAAACATAATGTTTTCATTTGAAACTCTGGTAGAATTCATTAGGAAGCAGAATATGTACACATATACTAAACTCTGCTTACATACATTATTATTGTTAATATGTTCATTGGCTGCTAACCCTGAGAGACTTTCATTAGTGTGAGAGAGAGAGAAGAGTGAGTGAGCGAGCATGCTGACAACATGACATGTTTCCTCTCCAGGTCAGACACAAAGCAGATCTGAATGGAGCAAACGTCAGGCGTGTCAGAGGCAGGTGGAGACACTTTCACACACTTACATACATTTTTTGGACTCAACCATTCAAAGTGGACATTCTGGTTTGTATTTCACATTTTTTCCAGTACATGAATGAACAGTGTTACTTACACAGTCCCATGCATCAGGCAGCATGAGTGAAAACACCTGTGAGAGTCTATGTGTATTGTGTAGAGCCTTAAAAATACTGAAAACTGTACAAAATACTGCTAATATAACGTATCAATAAAAAGTATTGGTTACATGTCAATACTGATCATTAGAGGGAAGTAGTACAATCATAGTCTAAAGTCTAATATTCAGAAGTTGCTCTGCTGTCTAGTATCCACTCTATGATTAACTTTCAAAATAAGAGTTTTTTAAAAATATGAGCACAGTATAAGTATGAGCTATAAATAACAGAGGTGTAACAGCACACCTCATAATAGCTGGCAAAGAAAATGTGACTCAGTAGTATCACTGACATTTTATTTCTAGGCAATATATATATCACAGTGTATATCATTAAGCTCATTTATTAATAATATCCAAGGTCATAATTTGACCAATTGTGACATTTGAAAGCATTAAATACATTAAAGTACGTCTTACTTTTAGCTTGATATTTGATGACTTCTCCTGAAATCTTTTGAGTGCAGCTGATATATTATTTTTGACCCATATCTATTCAAAATTCAAAAAAATACAGGTTGCGTTCTTCACATTGAATATAGTTCATGTGTTAAAACTGAATAATAAACTCTCTGTGGATTCATGTGCTTATTATCTGTGACTGATGACACACTCATGAATGATTTGTTGTGCAGGAATTTAGTAGAGACTAATTATGAGTCTGAGTATGAACAGTATGTGAGGGTTAAATAAACTTAAGAAGATATCAAAATATCAAAATAATACATAAAAGAATAAAATACATGCTTCATGTTATAAATGCATCAATCACTTCTTCTAACAAACGCTGTGGGATTGCTGCCTATGTAACCTGAGATGTCATGTCAATTGATATCACATGACTTCAAATAAGTGATGTCACCCAACAGGAAGTAGGCTACTTGCTGTGATTTCCCGTCAAAGGTCAGTGACAAATGATTTAGTCATGTAATGTTAAGGTTTGACATATTTATGCATAATATACTGAAACATGTTTTATATATTTATTATTTCACAAGTTTTGAAATATGAATTGAAATATATGTTTTGTCATATATGTTGTTCAATTAGTGTACTATGCATTTATGTATATAGATATGCATACTAATAGTTATTTAGGAGTCTTATTTTAATATTAATACATACAACATATAATACTGCTGCATGACATAGTTTATATTGAAATGAGTGTGTCAGAGTGTGATATCTGTATCTATACAACAAGCAGGTTTACCTCTGATATAAGCTGCCATCTTTGTGAGGTCAGATTGACGCTGGTGAATGTGGTTGACTAGTTTGACTTTTGTTGTAGCAGATGTATAAAAGTAGTGCAATATTAATAGTGACAGTAAGAGATCATTCAGAAATCACATTAGCAATAGTAGTTGCATTTGCAGCAGTGTTACTTATTGTAGTATTAGCAGTAAATTGTGAGGACTGCACTAACAAAGCTATAAAAAAAAGGCAGGAATCACCAATTCTGAGTGTGTGTGTGTGTGTGTGTGTGTGTGTGTGTGTGTGTGGTGTGTGTATTCAGAGTTGGTACTGTCAGGTCAAACTGAACCATTATATAGTGCTTCAGGGGGCTGAACTGTGTGTAATATCAGCATCTGTACCCACTTTTTAACATAGAGGCTTCTTTTCCCCGTACCCCTCTCCTATCCTTCAGGGAGGCTCTCTGCTGAAAAGGAAACTACAAGCAATCACCCCCCCATGCCCCTCCTACACCATCTGACCTGTGACCTCCAAGGGTCAGCAGCCATGGAGAAGCCAGATGTCAGGATTGGGGGGGGTGGGGGTGGGGAGTGGGCGTTAAGGCAACTCGGGTTACTCTGGGCAGCGTGGCGCCAATCCTGGAGAGAGAGAGAGAGAGAGAGAGAGAGAGAGAGAGAGAGAGGGGGAGAGAGAGAGAGAGAGAGAGAGAGAGAGAGAGAGAGAGAGAGAGAGAGAGAGAGAGAGAGAGAGAGAGAGAGAGAGAGATGAAAGAAAGAAAGGGAAAGGAAATGCAAGACAGGAAGCAAAGGAGAGCAACATGGTGAACACAGTGCAGGACCCAGGAGAGAATCATGTGCACCATCATGGTTAAGTGTTTTACATGGAAGAAGATATTATATATTACACAAAGATTTAAAGACTCCACTGAAACTGCTCTGTAAAGTGAAAGTGAAGCTACTTTAAAAGCTTTTCCCAGAACTAAAAAAAGAGGAAACATGTTCGTTAGCTGGGTGAAAGGACATTTTTCACATCCAGTTGCTGATTTTATGGAGTTTACAGAATGAATTATGCTCCTCACAACTGACTCCTGACATCAGAGCAGGTTTTGAATCATAATCTCCCCCCAAGATTTGCATAATAGTCCTCAGTGTGATCTCACATTAGTAAAAGTCTAGCTAAAAGAAATGTGTATAGGGTGTTTTTACAGCCCTAAAATGTTAAAAATTAAGCTCAAATGTGACCCTGAACAGTATGTAAGGGTTAGATATAAGGAAGAGTATTCAGATCCAAATTCAAAACAGCCAGTATTTCCCAAGAATAAAGCAGTGACATTAGACAAACATCTGAAAAATAACAGAAATGGCTCCTTTCTCTGTTTCAAACAGGTGACTGAACTTCTTATTCATAGAAAACTGGAGAAAATCCACCTTATTCAGAGCCTCAGCAGGCTTGTCTTCTATATGTAATGGAAGCAGGGGCCACCAGGGATTTTGGGCCCCATGAAAAGACAATCACATGGGACCACACCAACCATGCTGTAACCACACCTCTACCCACCATGGCTTGCAGCTCCCTTATAGTCCAATACTAACTGTACTATATCCACTGACATTGAGCTGTGATAATAGGAGATAGGACTGAACCATTTTCATGTAAATAGAGGGGGGCTTTGGATGGTTAACAAAAAAATAAAGGTGTAAATAAAGTATTCTATTACTATCTATTAATGATAAAACAAAAAAAAGTTCTAATATTTTTTAGAATCATCCTAACTTTTCACCTCCTGAATGGAAGTTATATGTTTCACTCACTAATTGTGTCCCTGCTCAGCCACTGTAGTTTAGTGTGTTTCCAGCATCACACATAAAACAAGACATGAACAGATGAACAAACTTTGTACACATCATGGTCATCATGGAGTGCTAGCACTGACAATACACACAGACCACACTGCTGTTTGTTGCATAAGACTAAAACCCCTTGGTTGTGATTGATGGCTTGTCTCCAGAGGACACAGACAGGGTCCCACGCCGCTACACATTATGGGAAATGTAGTATATAGTGTATTTTGAGCTCTACTCTAAGTTAGGATATCTCAGCCTGTGATGCTTCAATTTGAACCATTCTTTTTTTATCTGTCTCTTATGAGTGCCCCAACATTATGAAAGAGCAATACTAAATCTTTACTGTGCCTCTTTAAATTAAACCATCTATCTATCTATCTATCTATCTATCTATCTATCTATCTATCTATCTATCTATCTATCTATCTATCTATCTATCTATCTATCTATCTATCTATCTATCTATCTATCTCATCTATCTATCTATCTATCTATCTATCTATCTATCTAACTATCTATCTATCTATCTATCTATCTATCTATCTCATCTATCTATCTATCTATCTATCTATCTATCTATCTAACTATCTATCTATCTATCTATCTATCTATCTATCTATCTAAAAACTAGACATCTAATATGTGACAAGAAGCCTGAGAATTGTGTTCATTATTGATCATGTGTATATATATCTATATATATATATATATAGATATATATATCCAAATCACAACAAAAGTCATTTCAAGGCACGGTCTAGACTGTACTCTTTAATTGAATTTAAAGAGAACCAACATTCCCACGTGAGCAGCACTTCTAAATGTTAATGATTTTGATTAATGATGCATCTGCAATCAAACTTTTAATATCAACAATGAGAAAGTCAAACCTCAACCTTTATGTCAGTGGTTCCTAACATTTAAATGCCTAACAGACAATGTCTCTTATCACAGGTTATCTTGTCTTATTTGAAGGATTTGTAGAAAACTGCAGAAGTGAATATTTGTGTTAGTCTATTTCACAAATAGAAAAAAAAGAAAAAGGAAGAGAAGAATTAGATAAAGTAAATATAATATTATTCCTGTAATCATTTGAGTCCTGACCCCAACCATTGTTTTAACATGAACATTTATTCATAAGCAAATAATGAATCAAATTGCTGTGCTTCCTGTTCATGTGTTTTCAGCAGGTATCCTGACAGTAAATATGTTCATAGAGGATCATATAATGAACATACTGCACACACACACACACACACACACACACACACACACACACACACACACACACACACAGAGGATATGTCAGCATGTCAACACTGCAGCTCAGGTTCTTCAGGTGGAACAAGTTCATTTAGCCTACAACATGAGGAAGTACAAGCTATACATACAGGATGTGAGAAAAAGCTTCAAATCAAACATAAAGATCCTACTGTCAAAGCTGTATGTCACTGACTATTCACAGCTTCAGCTAATAGATAGAAGAATGTATTTTAGATGTTCTTCCCTGCTGTAAATACAACAATGCTTTCACTTTTCTGCATGGGTTTACAGGTGATCAGAAAATGGTTTAGATGTGTGTAAATCTGCTAACTTGTACATGTCTTGCTGTTTATTTGTGATTTATTTTGTCTAAGAAATCGGTTTGTAAAAACGATTTAAATTGGAGGGTTTTGGACTTTTAGTTCAAAAAGACTGTGATAGTGTGATACAATCAAAAAGACTTTCCCAATTTAAAAACTTGGAAGTATACTTCCATGTGCAGTCGCATGCCTTCCATACATACTTACAATATACTTTACATACTAATGATATGTGATATAATACCCAAATATACTTTAATTCACTTGACTGAATCATTTTGAGACACATTAATTTCCATTAAACTTTTGACTTTTACAATTCATATATTTATATGTTATAAAAGCATATCAATATAAAACCAAAAAAGAAACATTTAGTTTTGTTTATTTCAGTCACACATACATATGTCATAAAAACAAAGCAGACAATCATATTTCCATATTCCCTGTTCTTCATCTCCATAACTAGTGACAAGCCAAGAGGGAAAAACTAAAGTAAAAATCAATCAATAAATAAAGCAGTTATAACACTCTTCCTTCTTTCATTAGTCTTTCACAAACAAACAAAACATCCACAACAATTAGCTACATACATAATGAACACACACACACCAATACAGTGAAACACACATAACCAAGACTCCCACAAACAAAGCAATCCACCACAAAGTTCATAAATACAACAATAAATAGAAACAATAAAGAAAAGAATTTCAGTATGAATAAGTTTTAAATACTAAAATACAAACCAGTGTCTCATAATATCACTGAGGTGTACTTCAGTATTTGAAACAGCATTTGTTATATATTATGTAGTATGCAGAAAGCACAGTCAAAGCATCATTTTCAATACAATGCCATTTTTTTAATAAAGCCTATTTTAAATATTTTAATAACACATCTGAAATGTGATATGAATTTAATTCTTTATTCCTAGTTTGTAAAAGTGCAACACATTTTATTTAAAAACATTTTAAAACAAGTCATTCTAATAATACATTTTGTACTATTTTCCTCTTTAACTTGACACTAGTGTAAAGTGTGTGACTGAATGTGATGCAGATGTATTCTGATCACTGATCAATCACTGATCAATCACTGATCAATCACTGATCAATCACTGATCAATCACTGATTATAGACCTTCACCTCCAAACAATAACATGTTGTAGATTTCATTCATATAGCTAACCTTCTACTTCACCTGTAATGAGCATATGTTGACATGTTGATTACTTTCTGTTTATCATAAGAACAAGACGACAGAAAAGGAAGATTTTTTAAAAATGTTTTGGCAAAACTATTTCAAGTCTTCTGGACAACAATTTCATATTTATTAATAATTAAAGACACAGTCTTGTTTATTGGGTTGTTTACATTGATCACCTGTTTAAAATGTATTGGACTTTTAATACCACTAAATATGAATGTAATAGAAGTAGTTTGGGTCTGCTGCTGCTGCTGCTGCTACTGCTGCTGCTGCTACTGCTGCTAGGTATACTGTCTATGGGTATTACTCAGTCTATGGTATTACTCAGTCTATATTACTCAGTCTATGGTATTACTCAGTCTATGGTATTACTCAGTCTATTTTACCTAGTCTATGGGTATTACTCAGTCTATGGTATTACTCAGTCTATATTACTCAGTCTATGGGTATTACTCAGTCTATGGTATTACTCAGTCTATGGGTATTACTCAGTCTATATTACTCAGTCTATGGTATTACTCAGTCTATGGTATTACTCAGTCTATATTACTCAGTCTATGGTATTACTCAGTCTATGGTATTACTCAGTCTATATTACTCAGTCTATGGGTATTACTCAGTCTATGGTATTACTCAGTCTATGGGTATTACTCAGTCTATATTACTCATTCTATGGTATTACTCAGTCTATGGTATTACTCAGTCTATGGTATTACTCAGTCTATATTACTCATTCTATGGTATTACTCAGTCTATATTACTCATTCTATGGTATTACTCAGTCTATGGTATTACTCAGTCTATGGTATTACTCAGTCTATATTACTCAGTCTATGGTATTACTCAGTCTATGGGTATTACTCAGTCTATGGGTATTACTCAGTCTATGGTATTACTCAGTCTATATTACTCAGTCTATGGTATTACTCAGTCTATGGGTATTACTCAGTCTATGGTATTACTCAGTCTATATTACTCAGTCTATGGTATTACTCAGTCTATGGGTATTACTCAGTCTATGGTATTACTCAGTCTATATTACTCAGTCTATGGTATTACTCAGTCTATGGGTATTACTCAGTCTATGGTATTACTCAGTCTATATTACTCAGTCTATGGGTATTACTCAGTCTATGGGTATTACTCAGTCTATGGGTATTACTCAGTCTATGGTATTACTCAGTCTATGGGTATTACTCAGTCTATGGTATTACTCAGTCTATTTTACCTAGTCTATGGGTATTACTCAGTCTATGGGTATTACTCAGTCTATGGGTATTACTCAGTCTATGGGTATTACTCAGTCTATGGTATTACTCAGTCTATGGGTATTACTCAGTCTATGGTATTACTCAGTCTATGGGTATTACTCAGTCTATATTACTCAGTCTATGGTATTACTCAGTCTATGGTATTACTCAGTCTATATTACTCAGTCTATGGGTATTACTCAGTCTATGGGTATTACTCAGTCTATATTACTCAGTCTATGGGTATTACTCAGTCTATGGTATTACTCAGTCTATATTACTCAGTCAATGGTATTACTCAGTCTATGGTATTACTCAGTCTATGGGTATTACTCAGTCTATATTACTCAGTCTATGGGTATTACTCAGTCTATGGTATTACTCAGTCTATATTACTCTATGGGTATTACTCATTACTCATGCCTGCCTCCCAGCGTGTTTGAACGGTGCTCCTGCAGAGGGGTGGTGCAGAGGGGCGGTGCTCCTGCAGAGGGGCGGTGCTCGGCCTGCTGGCATTCCTGGAGGTGGAGTTTCTAATTGGTGCCCTGTGCTGCATTCATGTTATATAGGAAAGATAGGAAATGTAATAGACCAGAGAGAATTTCCTTTCAGCTCAGTGTTTACCTGCTAAATATTGACTCCTGCCTGCGTCTTACTGGTTTAGTGTCATACAAGAAAAGTTCCCAGTTAATAAATACTATTCAGCATGATAAAAAAAAATGCACATGATAAAAGATGATGCACTGACTACTGCAGCACCATCCAAAGTTTCTAAATAAACTCCAGAATTACATCCAGAACTCTGCTCACAAACTCCTGCTCCCCGTGACCACATTGCCCCTGTCCTCCAGAACCTCCACTGGCTCCCTGTTCCCCCGCCCGCATCACCAACCTACTTCACTGCCACACTCCTTTCTGCTCCTCCTGATGCCAACTTCCTGTCTCCACCATCCTGGACAAAATATGAAGCCTTCTCCATAGCTCCATAACTTATTTTATTATTGTTGGGTTTTTTTTTTTTTTTTTAAAACAGTTTTTTATCGATTGCTTCCACACTATAACTGTGACGCCATCTTCCATTTCTCAAAACTAGAAACACTATTCTCCTGTTTTCACTCACTGGCATTAAGTATCATTAATTCATCATCACAGCTGAAACCTCATTAACACATTATTGCCCACATAGAAACACTGAGTCTAAATGGTTCTCACATCTATCAGAAGCTCACATACTGTAGATAACAAGGCCATTAGTCACTTCATATATGATCACTTTCTTTATATACAAATACTTTTTCAAATACATATCAAACAATATTAAACATTTCATTCATGGAAATGATTTTACTGTATTATGTCCTCTTTACCAGTTGTATGTATATATGACAAAATTACCTATATATATAAATAAAAATTATATATATATATATATATATATATATATATATATATAAATATAATTTTTATTTATTTATTTATTTTTTTACAGTAGGCTACATTTACTTTTTCACTCAATTTCAGTGTATTTGACCACAGTACTCTGAGGAATAAAACATTTAATCTCCATGTAAAGACAGAGGAAAGCCTTAATCATATTCATTGCAATATCAGGTTTTTATGGTAGTGTTTTAAATTGATCTCACCAGTGTGTGTGTGTGTGTGTGTGTGTGTGTGTGTGTGTGTGAGTGTGTGTGTGTGTGTGTTAATGAAATGTGTCTATGCAATCAAGAAACACTGTAACTAATGTCTAGTGTCTTTTAGAAGCATGAAATGTGCTCTATAAATAAAATGTATCTTATTATTATTATTATTATTGCAGTCATAATAACAATTTTCATAATAAAATTGGTTAAAACATTTTGTATTTACAACATATCACTGTGTGATATGACACAATCATTACCTCTGTTTCCTGTGCTGCTAGTTATGTATTTCTGTTTTTGTTTTTTTGTTTTTTTTTGTTGAGGTCAGTCAAATTATTTTGCTTCAAAATAATAGTAGGCTATGCATGTATCACACTTAAATCATCTGTATGAATGTAAAAGCACCAATGAACCCGTTTATGTTAAAAACGCATTTAATATTTTCTAAATTGTCTTTTTTTTTTCTTTTCAAATTTTGAAGGGATTAGTCCCGAATTACGTGAAGGCAACATTAACCCATGAAGACCTAACCACAAAAACATATCAATCCGCGCTGTGTACATTCGAACTCAATTACAGACGTATAGGCAGCTCGTAACCATAGCAACATGACAAAATGACCTATCTCTGTGCCGCCGAGGGACTACATATCTCGGCGGAGCGATAGACTAAAGCGACGTCGGGGATTGAACAGTTGTGCTTAGGCTACAGTGTGTCACGGCCTAAAATAGTGAACGCCTCAGAGAAACATGTCCGCTTTAATGTTCTAGTTTAATGAGTTTGATTGAAAGAGTTTGGCGGGGTTGTTTTGGGTGAGTGATGAAACAATGAGAGCTTTTTTTCTTGTGGAGGCGGAGCGGGGGGCAGAGCCGCACTACAAGCCGCCAGTGAAAGGGTTAAAGTGGGGAGCCAGTGGACCACACATGCTGGAGGAGCTGAACACTGACCAAACCTGTTTAGATCAGCCAGGAAGCTTCATTTAGCTCAGACAGGCCAAACTAATGGACTTGACAGGATTAACGCCATGAATAAAAGTATAAAAGGTCAAAAATAATTCCTATACAGCTTCCTCAGCGGGGGATTTTAGTGTCAATATGTCCGATTAAATTATTTTTAACGAATTTCAAAACACAACGAGCCTTGTGGAAATCATTTAGATCATTTTTCTAATTTTAGGCCTATTGCGTGAGAATAAATCCAACACAAATAGACTATTTATTATCATTGATTCTCATATGAAAACTGTGCTTTTTTACAATGGTCAGATTTATTCTAAATGATTCACAGTGTGTCATGAAGATGTTTCTGTTGCCTTTTGTTGAGTGACAGTGAAGGAATAATAGTTTATTATAGTGTGATAATCCTTTCTTTGTGGGCCTAACACCATTTATTACAGCCACACCAGCAGGAAGGAACTGTTTAAATTAGGATGATTTTTTTAATGACAGGATGCTACTTTTATATTTTGTTTTGGTTTTTGTTTTTTTTTAGAAATGACAGCAAAAAACTGTAAATTTATTAAAAAAAAAAGTTGGAGTGGACCATCATTGTTATTGCAGTCTGTGTCAAACAAGAGAATAAAATAAAGATGAAATAAAAACAATCATTACATCTTATAAATGATTCGATTTTTAGGTAAATAACAGACAAACATTCTTTCATTTGTTTCAATTTAACAACCAAAAATGAATCACATGAACTTCTCTATTTAAATCAGGATTGTTAGATAGAATTAGAACAAGTGACTAAACGTATGAACTCGGTTGTCTTTATTTTAACAGATTTTATTAGAATAATTATTGTGATGTCAGATCACACACACACACACACACACACACACACACACACACACACACACACACACACACACACACACACACACACCAGAGCCTCCAAATGTCTACATATGAGAATCATTTCTATTTTAGGATAGATCAATTGCATTATAAGAAACAGCTGTTTCTATCAGAGCAAACATAGTCTGAACTAAATATGAAGTCTAGGTTATCTAATGTGCTTTAGAAACGTTCCATTAACACTGATAAGAATAGAAGAGTTCAACGAATAAACCATAAAAATAAAAAATAAGAAAACAAAAACGAGACAAATGTTTCATTTCATTTAAAAAAAGTCCTATAATTAAAATGACACTTTATTTATTTATTTGGTCTTTAATTCAACAGTTATTAAAAATGACTTCTTCCTCTTTAGGGAAACACTTTCTGCATCATACTGTTTGACTGTTTCAATTATGTGCATGAAAAACTTTAAAGTTCAATTTAAAGTAATATCATCAGTAAAATCCAGATAAATACAGTAGAGTCAAAGTCTCAAACATAACATAACATAATGAAAGAGTAAAAAGTAAAAAGTACAATATCTCCTCTTTAAAACGGTATAGAATAAATGTGCAACATTTGAGTAACTGTACTGTGTGTGTGTGTGTGTGTGTGTGTGTGTGTGTGTGTGTGTGTGTGTGTGTAATCCTACCCACCTATCTAAATGATGTACAGGTACAGTGAAGTCACATCCACATTGGTTTAGTGTAAAAAAGAAGAAGGAGAAGCAGAGAGCAGAGTTTACAGCTTGGAGGTATAGATAGATAGAGAATTCCAGTGTTCAGCCATCGTGCCTGCATACCTCTCTCACCCCGGGCCAAAAGGTCAGAGGTCATCTGTCACAATAGTGGGAGAACTCTGTTCAAACAACCCTGGAATTCCAGGCAGGGAGCAGGAGGAGGAGAAGGAAGGAGAAGAGAGAGAGAGGAACTGGAACACTGATAATGGGAGGCAGCTGAGAGGGAAGATGGGTGATGATGAGGAGCAATCCCACACACACGCACATACACACACACACACACACACACACACACGCACGCGCGCAGAGGGATGCTGCTGCCCCACATGTGACCCTCAGGAGCAAAAAGAGGAGGAGACAGCCACATTTCATTGGATTATTATTTCATCATATAGACAGACTCATAATCATCTGTTGGGTTTGAACACAATTTTGATAAGTCTTATTTTTCTTGCAGTCCTTAAACCTTGCTGACTAAAGACACACGAGGCACCTGCATCCTCTCCCCTGTAATACACTGCAGAATATCATGCAGGTTGTAAAAGATAACAGTCAACCTGACTTTATGGAGGCAAAAAAATAACTCCAATAACCAATAACTCTGTAGAGTTGAAATATGGAGTTTTTAAGTATTTCAATGAGTGTCCTATAATATATTAATAGATCTGAGGTGTGTAATAGCAGTTTGAATATGATATGATTTTATTATGAATATGGTGTTACCTATATCTGAGGAATGTCATTGATCATATTGACTGATATGTGTGTGTATGAATATGATTATTCTGATCTTATTTAAATGTGACTGTAATGTGTGTGTTGTTATTATTGTGTATAAATGCTATAAATGTATTACAGTCACTGATACTGACTTCTCTAACTGTCACAGTCACATGATCACTGCTGAGCAAGCACTTTCTTTCATATGAGAGAGTGTTCATCCTCTTTTCCCTTACATACGGTTCTTCCCCTAATGTGACCCACAATATACTAACTATCTGAGCCATATTCATCCAAAATGTCAAGAATATTCATTCTTCACATTTAATATATTTAGTTGAAATAGTTCTTTGTTTGTTGTAATATTAGACCATTACATCGTGTTTATAACTAAAGTGTCTGTGCTCTCTGAACCTTTCATTATTTATGACTGTACATTCTCAGTCTTTCTACATCACACTGTAAATTACATACTAGACCGTGATTGGCTCTGAGTTGTGATGTCATAAATCTATAATGTTAACACTGTTTTTTTTAAGTTGATCAGGAAGGCTCTGGACTGATTCATTAACATCTCACTGATCATGTATTAACATTTATATTATAGCTGTGTCACTAATAGAGTTTCTACATGTATAAAGTTGCTGAACTGAGATAAAATGTGTTTAACTGATTTAAACTATGAAATTATTTGTTCTATTTGAATGTATCATTTAAAATGTATTCATTCATTCAATATATTAAACATTGTAAAAATTGAGATTAGAGCTACAAATATAGATATTTATATATATAAATATATATTGATTGTTCTGCCAGTTATTTCCTTTATTGATCGATTAGTTCTTTGGAACATAAATTGTTAGAAAATGGTGAAAACTGTCCATCATTTATTTTCCAAGATGAAGTCCTCAAATATATCTGACTTACTTTCACACACTGAAGAGAGCACAACATATTCACATGTAACATTTAACATTTAACATGCTGGAACCTTCTTTAAAATGATTTGAAACAATTCCATTATCAAAATAGTTGGCAATTAATTAATTAGTTCTTCAACTAAGTTCATTATAATGAATTAATTATTACAGCACTAATTATGATTATTCTAGTTTAGAATAAAGTTATAGAGTTATTTGGTAACATTAAACATTAGTAAATGATTTATTCACCATTAATAAAGCATTTAGTTATGTAATATAAACCCTTACAGGTTGATAAGAGTCAGATGTAAGAAGAACATCATACACACATTTCTATTGACCAGGCTTTTCCTAATGTGACTCACATTATACAAACATGGAAATAAATACATCTCTTTTTCATTTTTGTGCAGCTGATACACATTTTTAAATATGCACATGTACACATTTAAAATCAAATTTTAAAAATAACATTCAAACATTTGTTGTATTCATCATATTCTATAAAATGTGTCCTGGATCATATAACAGTGATTGTGAATGTCTTTCTATAAGCTCAATCAAACATTTATGAATGTGACTTAGAGACTAATTATGAGTCAGAATACAAAGGGTTAAAAAAATTGTAATGAAAGCATGTAGTTCCTCTTCAGTCAACTCCAACAGAATGATTTCATACATTTGCTTTGAAACTGAAATGAATCCATGAAGAGAGGAAACTCCATCAGCTGACAGCGACTGGTTTTAAATGTCACTGTTCTGCTAACGTCGTTATAAGCAACTATCATTTTGCAGCTTTTGCTTTGTTCCACAGCCGATTAAATAAGAAAACAAACGGGGGGGATTCCCTGTGAAGATGGCGTGGGAAAAACTCAGAGGTCTGATTGTTTCTCTCTCTCCTTGTTGTTCTTGTGCTCAGCTTTCCTTTCAGTCAGGTGTCTCCATCCAGACTGAACTGGTATGATAACGGCCAGCTCTGCTCAGCACACATGGAGGAAGAGGGACATCAGATTTAAAGAAGAGATTTCTTACATACCCCTCCACATGTAAAGGATCATTCTGCTTTATTACAATGACTGATCCTTTATCAAACTGAATCTATGTTGTTTAAACTTGAAAGAGATCAGTGTCTTTGTGCAAACAGCTGTTATTTCATCTTTTACTGGACTGATATCTCTATCAGTGAGTTTATCTGCTAAATGTTAATATGGTATAATATTTTTTGATAATGCACATTTTATTCATTGTCTAAATATTGCTTTCTGAATGACTATACTTTGGGGTTTTTTAGGCCTTTTGGCTTGGGTGGGGCCCACCAGGATGCCCTGATATGTGATATCACATACATCACAAACAAAGAACAAAAAGACTGAAAGACAAAGACAGAAAGCTTTAAAACCTAAAACTTGATCCAGGTCACTAGATATTCTTCACCTGTAAGGTTTGGATTGCTCAAGATGCTGCAGTCACTGTAACTCTGGGGGTAAGATAAGTTAAGTTAAGTTGAGTCGAGTCGAGTCGAGTCGAGTCGAGTCGAGTTAAGTTAAGTTAAGTTAAGTTAAGATAAGTTAAGATAAGTTAAGTTAAGTTAAGTTAAGTTAAGATAAGATAAGTTAAGTTAAGTTAAGTTGAGTCGAGTCGAGTCGAGTCGAGTCGAGTCGAGTCGAGTCGAGTTAAGTTAAGTTAAGTTAAGATAAGATAAGTTAAGTTAAGTTAAGTTAAGTTAAGATAAGATAAGTTAAGTTAAGTTAAGTTAAGATAAGATAAGATAAAATAAGATGATAATAATTTAATACATTATTTTAGCAGCAAGTGGATAGCAGAAATAGAAGAGCATCAATAGAGAGAATAAAGAATAATAAATAATAAGTAAGTACAAGATTTAAGATTCCTTTTATTGAGATGAATCAATCATTTCAAGCATTTGTGGTAAAGAGGTATGAGGAATGTAAACATGCACATCAGTTGCCTGATTATGGATGAGCCAATAAGACAAAGCACAGTCATTTTGTATAGTAGCAGTGGTAAATTAATAAATAAATAAATAGTAACATTATTTATAAAAGTAAACACACACACACACACACACACACACACACACACACACACACACACACACACACACACACACACACTCCTGAGAGATACATCTGAAATAAATCTCTTTCATTAGATGATCACTGACTTTGGCTGGAAACCAAGACCATGAGCTTAAAGAGACTAAAACACAAGAAGCTGATGCTGCAGTCAGGTGATCAGGTGATAAGTCTGTACAGGTTCATCACTACACTGGAAACACCTTCATCTTTATATATGTTATATATTCATTAGAATGAACATGCTTTAGCTCACAGTTACAGTCAAATGTACTATTATAACAATATGAGCCCACATTGTGAGTCAGCAATGAACTTGTTGAGCACAATGTTGTGATGGTAAAAATGCTATGTAATAAAATCATGATAATGTAGAAAGGTTTTAACATGAATATCAGCTGATGCTCATATAGAAAGGTTTTAACATGAATATCAGCTGATGCTCATATAGAAAGGTTTTAACATGAATATCAGCTGATGCTCTGTCTCATGCACTCTGCGGTAAAGATTCCTCTGTGTTATCTAGCATGTGTACGTATGTTGCATAGAAATCAATGCTCGCCTCCCTGCACTGCACCGTGACTTACAAACCCCCCTCCTCCTCCTCCCCGCCCCCTGTCTGCATGGGATCCATACCATAATACTCCCTCCCCCCACCCCGCCCCCCCACGTCCTCCTCCTGCAGCTCCGGATCTGAGCTTGCGATCTAAGGCACCATTCCGGATGGATCCGGCATCAGGAAAAAAAGGGAAAATGGGGAGTGTGTTGCCATAGCAACGCCACCTGCCACACAGACATTCACATGGTATAGTGAGAGAGAGAAGAGTGGTGCAGGCTAACATACACTCAGTCTGTGAGGAGAGTCTGAATGTGTTCTGTAGCACAACATGACTATCATACTGTATCTACAGGATGAAAGGGTTAATACTAATGACTCACAGATCAGATGCTTTGGTCATGTGATGAGGTTTCTGAGCTGTACGTTTAAGAACATGTTTAAAGAGGAAAGAAATATTGCTGAGGTTCCTACTAGATGCTGGTGCAGCTCAAAGATGAACCAACCTGTTTTAGACACATGCAGAGAGGAACAGAGGACAAAGTGAAGAGGACATGAGGACATCAGGAAGTTTGTTGTGCTTTCAGTTTGGCACATGATTACCCCTTACATACTGTTCACGGTCAAATTTCATCCATTTTTTACATTTAGTTGTTTAAAAAAACATCATTTACACATTTCTTATAGTTGGACTGATGTGACCCACAGTATGTAAAAATGGAAATAAAATGCATCTCTACACCAATTCATATTCATAAACTCCCCATCAGTCATTAATAAATGTTTGATTTATCCTTAATGAAGCCATCAGAGAGTGTATGCTATTTATTTATGGAGAAAAAAGGCATTAAAAATCACTATTGTATGGTCCTGGAGAACAATTTATACAATATGAAGAATACAATAACATCAATCACAATCACTGTCCATTTTTAAAACTTGTCTTAAAACCCATTTTTATTCCTTGGCTTTCAACCCAGCTTGAGACCCTGTTTTAGTGTTTTATGGTTTGTTTGTTTGTTTTTTAATTATTGTTTTATTAACAATAAACAATTATTTTAGTATTTGTTTCCTGTTAATTGTTTTATGTTCCTGTGTTGTTTTATCTATTTATGTACAGCACTCTGTTTCAGCTGGGGTTGTTTTAAAGTGCTTTATAAATAAAGTTGAAGTTGAAGTTGAAAGTTGAACAATTTATACAATATGAAGAATACAATAACATGTTTGAAAAGCATTTTTTTTATTTTGTGCATATAACTAATTTATTTTTTTTAATTATGTATTTTATATCTATTTTTGCATACAGTGGGTCACACTGTACACACAGTCACAGTCTAGATAAAAGAAATGTTTGTATAGTGTTTTTACTGCTCTCAAATGTAAAAAATGGGTCAAATTTATCCCTGAACAGTATGTAAGAGTTAAAGGTTCGTCCATTTCCATCCCATTTGTTGTATGCTTTGTAGTTCTTTTTAAAAATCTCTTTATAATTGTGGGATTTGAAAAGCTACATGTTATGCTGTGGATGGTCACCATGTCAAAAGCTCATTCTTTATATGCTAAACGTGTTTTAAAGGAGCAGCCTTTAACCACTCAGGTTGCTTTATGTTTTATATGCCATGGAGTCAAACATTATAAACTGAGTCCTTCAGACTAAAATACTAGCCTCGGGGCTAATCGTGCCAATCATTTACCCCTACAATAACAAAAAGTGGCTCCTCACACTTTATCATCTATACTGTGTGGCTGTGATGGTTTTTAGCTCTCGTGTGCTTCGTCCCTGCCTGCAGAGAATGTTGCCTTTGGCTGTGTGATGTTTAATAGGTGCCAACAGAACACACACACACACAAACACACACAGAGGGAATCAAAGCCCCCCCACCAAGACAATGATATAGTCTAATGCGGTTTGTTGTAATTCTCCATGTTGCCATAAATCAACAGATGAAGCTGTAAATTATGTTTTGGTGTTTGCTTGTTTTAACATCTTGTTCCATGTGCCCTTTTTAATCAGAGGACCTGCCCCTTTAAAAGTCTCAGCACGGCCCTCAGTGATACCTGCTACCCTTGCTAAGAAAAAAAAAGGAAAAGAACTACAAATACCATGACTACAAAGTGTTTCAAAACAGTTCAAATCACTTTATTTCCACCTTAACTCAACAGGAGGAAGTGGTGAGTGTGTTAGGAACTATTTTCAGTGGCGGAAGGAAAGTAACCTGCAGTGTTTGTATTGATGGTGATGGAGGAACATGTTACCCGGTGCAGCGGTGTGACTCACTCATGTGTTTTTAATAGTTTTGGGACAATAGTAGAGATGTATGACACAGAAGAATAACATAAACCACCAGCATCTTCAATCCATACTGTGGAAAACAGTGGAAACTTCAAGTATCGGATGTCGCCCTCCTCTGAGTGTGATGTCATCTTATTTAAATCTGTCGCTCACCATTGTCTCCTCACCTCCAACCTTTTTACCCTACATCCTTTTTTCCTCCCTCCTCCTCTGCCCCCCACTGACAGTTTCCGCTGCTTGAATGCTTGAGGTTTGACAAATGTGGAGGAGGTTCTGTTAACGGCTAGATATGTAGTCTACACACACACACACACACACACACACACACACACACACACACACACACACACACACACACACACACACACACACAGACTGTGGTCAGTGGATGACTCATACACATTTAGAAAGAGCAGATGACTGACACACACACACACACACGATCACAAACCAAAGCATGCATACATTAGCATTAAACCCAACCTATACATCTTCAACTTAGCATTTTCTGCATGTATGTTTGCAAGCACATGCACACATGAGGGTAGTGTGGTCAGTGATGGCCTCTTTCTAAAATATATATACTCTTATGAGTGTGGGATGGACTTTTACCTCAACTGCTTATTCCTTTCCAGTAGAATAGATGCAAACTCCTAACATTGAAGAGTTTGATGAGATTCAGTATGGATGGATATGTATGTTGTCAAAGTCACTATCTTGGGTTCATTGGACAATTGACTTGTTGGATAAACCCCTCCCCCTGAACAGAAATTGTCCAGTCATAGCTTAGCAACGGTAACTAGGCATAGACTGTCTGAAGTCACTCCCTCGTTCACATGTTCGCTCTCTATACATCACACACTCAACACTTTACTGTATAGTGAGCAGTATATTTAGATTTTGAATGATTATCAGTCATGTTTCATCATCACTGTGTAGTGGCAGGCTGTAATTAGGACCTATAATACTGTAGGTGCCATCGAGGCGACTTTTTTTGTTGCATTGTGGGAATATTGGAGGGAACATATGTGTGCATGAATTCAACAATAAAGTGCATGAATAGTGAAAAAAGCAGTGGTTTTAAAAAAAATCATGCTCCTTTTTATTTTTATTTTTTTCATTTTCTTTAAAGCAAAACCAGAAACACAAGAGCAAAAATGCAAGGAACTAGCACACTGCATACATAGAAGCTAGTGGAATGGCTGGATCATACTGCTAAAAGCCTTGTGTGTTTGTGTGTGTCTTCTTTATGTATTAAACAGAAAACAATTAAAATAGTAATTAAAAAAAACTGTAAAACAAATACAGTATTGTCTTAACCCTTACGCACTGTTCACCAGGGTCACATTTGATCCATTTGTACATTTTAGAACTGTAAAAACACCATATACGTTCTATACATATTTGTGACCAACTGTATATAATATCTTTTAATTATTGTGTAGCTGATACACATTTGTATATAAACAACTGTGCAAGTTTGACCTGTGATTATTAAAAAAACCCTCAAAAATCAGCATTCAAACATGTTACTTGTATACATTGTATTCTTTTTTTCCCATAAGATGAATCAAATATTTATTAATGACTGATGGTGAATTTATGAATGTGAATTGGTGCAGAGACTAATTATGAGTCAGAATATGAACAGTATGTGAGGGTGAAGGCTCCTATTATTCAGGTATAGAAAGTGCTTTTGTGTTGCAAGTGTTGAATTAAATGACCACATGGTGAACGTGGGGCCTTTGGGCCACTGTAGGCCTGGGGGCCCTGGACATTTGCTTATTTAACTGCATAAGAGACTGACAGATGCACTTTAGTATTTTTCCACTGTGTAAGAGCCTTTCAGTACACTACTGTTACTACTAACAGAGTTTATAGTGGTGATAGCAGCTCATTCCTGCTGTTACATGGAGTTTTTTGGAAGTTCTCACACAAGCTAGTCATTTTTGCTCATTTTGATAATACAAACCATAAAGTAGTCTACAAATGTGATGAGTTTTTTTTATCATTTGCATCCAAAGCGAAGGTGTTTCATTTGGATTATGTAGTTTAAGTGTCAGTCATTTGGAATCCTTTATGCAACCAAGCATCTCATTTTTTGTCTTTTGCAATTAAGGACCAATTGCTTCAAACATTATTAATACTTTCCAGTGTAAAGTCAACCATTGTGTTCATTGTAAGCTGTGTGTGTGTGCTGTGTTAGAATGGAGGGTGTAGCAATAGTAACTCAGCCAAAGGGCAGCTCAGTGTCACATGCTTGTTCATGTTCTTTTGGAGGCTTTCCCAAACATAATAAAAGCATTAAATGTACACAGTATGCATGTATATATATTCATATAATCCATGCTGAGACCCTGAGGCTAA
Organism: Scomber japonicus; assembly: GCF_027409825.1. Taxonomy (NCBI): domain Eukaryota; kingdom Metazoa; phylum Chordata; class Actinopteri; order Scombriformes; family Scombridae; genus Scomber; species Scomber japonicus. Next base: position 39,103,876 of record NC_070586.1, on the reverse strand, counting down.
TCTATACCCAGCAGCCCCAAACCACAGCTCAAGTCCCCCACCTCCCACCCCCCACCTCAGGTTATGCAGAACAGCCCCAGCGTGTCATATCCATAGGCCTGCATCTGCTCTCCAGTATGAGCCCCTTTCTCAGGGGGGATCTGCTGACTCAATGGACCGCAGGGGAGGGGTCGAGGGGAGGGGGGTTAGGATGCATTTAATTGATTACCTACTTTGAAGTGTGGAGGAGGGGATGGATGTAGCCACACACACACACACACACACACACTCAGCCACACACGCAGTTCTCTCCTCCAACCATCTGTCCTGGGGTCAACACCCCATCACCATCCCAAAAGAAGAGGCACAGACAAGCCTCCTCACCCCACGTCAGCCTCACACATAGCTCTCTCCATCTTTTCCACCTCCCCCCCTCCCCCTCCTCCCCTCAACGGCCCCCGCCCTCAACAACCTAGTCAAAGGCCACAGAGGAAAGGAGTAGATGTATGGATGTATGGATGGTTGGAAGGATGGATGGATGTCCACACAGCTTTGATTTCAGTGGCTGTACATTTTTGACTACTCAGAGATGACAGCATGGCATTACTTTACATGATACTAAAAGCATGATGGTGATTTTTCCGCTTTTGTATTCTGTCAGCTCAACAGAATCTAGGCTCTCAGTATTCATAAGAGATGAAATAAGCAGTATTAGATAACAGCGAGAGAAAAGCTTGAAATCAGCTGTATGTTCCATGTCTGTCACTGCACCATTCCATGTCCTCTACTGCCATCTAGTGGTAAAATTAAGGAACAGTCTCTAGTCAGCCCTTTGTCTGAGAATTGTAGGTCTGGTAATCATTGGGTTGTCTAAGAGGGACTGTACATAATATAGTTAGCCACACGAGTAAAACCATTGCATAATAACCTACAAATCATATATGATATGTACATGATAGCTTTACCATAATAAATCATCTATTTACTGTGAAAAATGAATGCAATTTCATCAATATTATGTCTCCGTTTTTTTCAGATTATTTTCACAGAAGCTGCTGATTGACATTTTGTACAATGTTCAATATATGAAATGTTTAAATATGACCACAATATGTATATATTGTATTATATTATATATTGTATTCCTTTGTAATATTATGTATTCTGGTCAGTGAGGGAAAAACGTCTGAAGCAGCAGACAAATTGGAACTACTTTTCAGAAATGTTCATACTTTGCAAAGTCCAGTGGGCCTGCATGGACTCCTCGGCAGGCTGGTTCTATCTCACGGGCTGTATGTTTGACATGCCTGACCTACATGGAATTAAAGATATCTCTTTCCAGCAAGTATAAACTTTCTGAAAGAGTGAGTTTTGTTTTAAAAAGCCACTCCAGACATATTTTTTCAGATATATAAAAATACTCTACTCAATCATTTGAGTGTAATATGTTTTTCCACAACTCCAAACTAGTTGTGATGTCACAAAATCATGCTTGTAGGTACACGTTAAAACCCAACTTCACTCAAAAAATATTTGCTTCTTGTTCCTACAGTTGAATGTTTGAACTTCACTGTACAGAATGAGTTTGACACTAGAAGACTGTTTTTACATTCATTTGCTGAAAGTGCTCTGTGCTAATTGAAAATCAGATTTGAAGGCATGGGCTCAGAGGTATTACATCACAAACAGTTTGAAAGCCAATCTTAGTTCAGTATTTGACAATTATTTAATCTTTACATACTGTTCAGCTATAAAAACAAACGTCATTTTTTTACTCTTTTGTATAGGTGCGACAAATTTGTTTTCATAGCAGATATTCTGGATCAAATTATCTCCGTATCTATTGCCATGTGTTTTAGTGAAATTAATAGTTAATAGTTTTAATAAGATAGTAGTTATGAGGATTTCTTTTTATGATGTAGCAGTGAAGACTGATGGCTCTAATGGTTCTACAATAAACCCCACACTTCCATAAAGTTATAAAATACATTTCCATCATTATTGCTATGTTATATTTTCATGTCTTAGGTAAAATAGGACATGATATTGTGTGATAGGAGCTGTTTTTGGTGTAAAAGCTAAAAACTACACTCTCTCTGCTCTCTGAAACATGAATCAAGGTTTAATCACATTTATTGATCAGTCAGTCAGTTATGAGGGAATTCTTAGATCGGGTCAAAACTGACCCAGACAAAAATGCAACAGATTCTACAGTCCTCCTATACAGATGCTGCAACAATAGAATTTAAGAAGGCACTAGAGACTTCAAATGACAAGACATAGTAAAATAACTGCTCCCAGTGAAATACTGTGGAGAGGTTTCGTTTTGCTGTTTGCTGTTATTCCTGCAAACAAGACTCTCTCCTTAAATACAGACAGGTTTAAAGTTGATTAATAATTTAGAGAAGATGGAATCAACTGTAATCCATAACAAGTGCACTTTGTAGTATTTCCACACAATGTAAATGCCAGTTGATGTGTGAATACATGAGGTTTTAAGGAGATTTTGAGTAACTCATAATTGGCATGCAGAAAGAATGAGCAATATATGTTTCCTTTAAATCAACATAAAAATATGGGTCAATGTGTTGCAGTAAAAACGTTTGTATGTAAAATGATGACAATAGTATTCATCTTGTAAATTTACAAAAATGTACTGGCTACTGAGTTGCAGTAATAACACAGTAAAAATGTCATTTTGTCAAAAAATATTGTACTTTACAGTAAATTTGTAGTCAGTTTAATGTAAAAATGCAGTCGGTTGTGATATTACTGTTATTGTGTTATTGTTGTGAATTTACAGTAATTTTAGATAATAATAACAGTATCATTTTACATTAAAATACTGTATTTTCACAGTACTATTGCTGTAGCAACACAATAAATTACTGTGATTTTCAGGTAAATTACTGTAAAATAATTACTGTAGTATACCACTGTGAATTTACTGGAGTTATTAGCCAGTGATTTACTGTGAAATTACAATTGTAATTTTAACAGTGTACTCTCTAAAGCGTTGATTAGTATTTCTGTGGTTTTGGTGATGTTGTATGTAAGTATGCCAGTATTTAAGTACATATGTTCCCTGTGTGAGTGCATTTATTCTCTTTAGTGTTATGACGATTGTCACAAAATGTAAAAAGAAAAAAGTGTTTGGTGTTGATCTTGGGGTTGATGATGATCTTTGGATGTACATTGCTTTTATGACCTCTAGTGGTGGATTTAGATGGTTTCCATATTTTCATCATCATTTGTTAAAAATCAATGAAATCCTGTCATAAAAGCTAGGAGGGTGAAAGGAGGGAAGAGAAAATTAAGGCAAAAAATGGAGATGGAAGGAAGGATGAACAAGGATTGTGGCTATGTCACAGCATGAATGTATTAAATGTACACTGCATGTATTAATGGATGTTTGAATGAATTAATCATTCACTCGATCGATAACATGAACCGTGCCCCTCTCATGCACTGACTGAAATGACTTCCCTCTCATCCATCTACTGAAAAATCTGTGGTCATTAATCCATTCAACATTTGACTGGTGGCTAATTTTCACTTTATGATCTCTATAAAATTCACATCTATAAAGGATAGAAAAAGTAGTGTCTGTAGTATTCTGTATGTAGAATAGGTCAGTGTAAAATATGGACATATGGAAGTGGAGATGGATGGATCATTCACAGTTTAGTGTTTATTGAAATATATGACATGGTTAAGAGGTAGTGTCTGATAACAAAGCATCCATACATATAAGTTATTATATTAATACTAGCCTAAATAATTAGAACTATCTGTATAACCTGTTGTTAAGTCTTTTGAAGAATGTGGAATTATATTCTCTCACTCTGACCACAATAGGGTAGATTAGGGTAATGTGGGACACATTTTGCAATTCTGACTTGTTTACCTTTTTTCATATAAATCCAATACATTATATCAACACCTAATATCATTATGACATGTTTGCTCATTTTTTGGATATTGCACTAGAAAAGGAACATGGCACTTATATTACTATTCCTCGTCAAATTGTTTCAGAATTTGTAGAGTTTGTAATCTGGGACACTAGTTTTTAGGTTTAGTTTAGTTTATTTGGATCAGCACTAGCTGTTACCCAGGCAACAGCTACTCTTCCTGGGGTCCATGTTAAAATAAATACAACCAATTAGAATTACAATTACAATATAACATAAATGAATACCTAAATAGAGTCTCATTATAAATCCCCCGCCCCTGTTAAAACAGTGAAAAGACTACACACCTGGTACAATTCCGCTAAAACCAGCTCCATGCTGTTCCCAGAAAACCTTATTTTTGAATACAGGTAGGTTGGTTGTTTAGAAATACTTAGATTTATATAAAGCAGCCTTATCTGTCAAAACTTTATGAAACGTGCGTACTCATACTCATAAATGTGCGTACTCATAGTCATTTAATGTCGTAGGCCTACAGTTTTTTGGATAAAAACTAGTAGCCTGTATGTAATTTTAAACAATATAACTTACACAGTAAGCATATACTAGTTAACATCAAAATAATTGAATAAAAAAAAGAGATAAATGCACTGGAGCTTTGTCCCACATTAGTCAATGTCCCATATTATCCTCATCCAGGCTATACTTACAAACTTTCGGCTTGAAGCAGACCTTCCTTAGCCTACATGTCTCTGTCCTCTCTGTCTCTTCTCCTACACTTTACTTTCACATGCCTTCCTATCTTTCACATGCCTGCCATCCGTCTCTGGTGTCTGTCTGGTTCATTCAGACTCAGTTTCAGCCATGTGGTGAATGTGTTTGAGGAATAGCTGAGGAGTCGCACCTGTAAACTACAACTGACAGGATGTTCTAACAAGTCGCACTAATATTGAGGATGAAAATGTTCAAACTTCATCTGCAGTTGTCAGTCTTTAATACAAAGCTAATGGGTCATATTTTACATTTGAGAATTACAGTCAGCATTGTGAATGAAAGAAAGCAAATATTAGAAAAAAATGTTACTCTGGTTGTGAAGTCAATGCATCACTGAATCAAGCAACAAGGAATGTGTATAATGTTATGGGAGAATGAACCGTGAATTTAAGAATTCACACTGTCTAGATAGAATGATAGAATGATGATTTTCATTTATAACCCGGAAATCAGTCCAAAAAAATTTATTCGCTGACACCGGAAGTGAATCAATGGAACTGTCATGGCCGCTCTTGTTGTGTATAGCATACTATAGCTTGGTGGCAAACAATAATGGGGAATTAATATTTATTTCCTTTTAAAACACTTGACGAGTAGTTCTTGGCAGCAGCCGTTTCTCAAATTGGGGATAAGGTAGACAGTTTGACAACAGTGGTAACTTTATATAGCGTAGAACTTCATTCACAATGAGAACTGTTTTAATGGTGGCAGAGAAACCCTCTTTGGCTCAGTCTATCGCCAAAATCCTCTCGAAAGGTGGGTGCGCTTTTATTTCTATGTAATAAGCTATAGTTTGTGATAAGAGACCTTCATTAAACACGGAAGAACAACACTGGTGTTTCGGTTAAATCGGTGACCGTGTTAACGGGTGACTTTCTGCTGAATGAGTCTGTGATTAGTCGTAGTGATGGTGTGACGGATTAACTGGTGGTTGAGTTAACTGGTGACTGTGAAAGTGCCTGTTGAAAATGCTGTTACCACCAGTCACAATAAGTCATATACGTAACGGTCTTGTTGTCAGTCTTATATTCCAACATGAATTAGATGTGAGATCAACTTGAGAAGAACTGGTTATCATCCTGAGAGATGTAGCGAGTGTTCACATTAAACCTAACTTGGAGTTAGCGGCTACATTAGCTGGGTTAGCTCAGCTGTGGCCAGTTGTGATAACATAAGTTTAACTTGTGACACCAACATCTTTGTATTAAAGGCTGTAGTATGTTTCATGTTGAGACGGGACTTTATTTCACTCAGACTGAGCTAGTTTGAATGGCTCTGGGATTCCCGGTGATGTGAGTTGGGAGTGTGCATGCGCGCGCGTGTGTTATTTTTTGTTTATTTTATTTTTATTTTTTCCAATTCTGCATGCTGGCCTGGCAGGGGCTAGAGGGTTGATAGAAGGTAAACTAGGGGTATGAGAGGGGGACTGACTCCCCCCCCCGCGCCTATAGACGATTATTATGAGTTGATTTCCCTCCTGTAAATGACAAATATATAAATAATAAAATGAATGTGTGTATTGTAGTGATATATAGAACAGACCTCAGTGAAGCAGAAAACCTTCTATCAACCAGGCTCCTACAAGCCTACAAAAGGACACCATAAGCATACTGGTTAATGTAAAATGTCTTTAATTACTATGATGAGCTGTTAACAGGCATGTATTGAATGGTGACATTTACAATGTCTACTGGAAAACAATAGCTGAATGAAATGGACTAATTATCAGAGACTGTTCCTCTCATGCGTGCTCTCTGAACATGCGTTGGTCCTGTTGGACAATGGAGCACTCAGTCCTGTTCAGCTGTGTCTGGAGATAGCACATATACAAGCTATGGTGATGAGCTCGAACTCCAGAGAGTAGCTGGCCGTGGGGAAGCAGCTGGGGTTCTTCTTGAGGACAGGCATCCTCAAGGATACGGGGATGGTCTCTAGACTAAAAGCTGTGTCCAGCCCTATGCAGGAGTGGCTGGTGTGGCAGCTGGCCTCATGGATGACCTGAGGAACACGGTTTAAGTCGATGTTCTCCCTGGTTGAGACAGGAGGAGCAGAGGGAGATCAGTCTGACAGTTAATGTGGTTAGAAAGAAGCCTTATGTCTGTAGAAGTTACCTCTGCTACAGAAATGTCTGATCTTTATCCTGTATCCTCTGATAGTCACACACTTCCTTCATCTCACCAATTATGAATCAGTCTGAGTTCAGTCCTACAGAAGGATTTCTTATCAAACATCAGTGTATCTGTGAAAATGATTATGATGCTTGAGAATTCATTTTTTAGTAATGACTAAAAACTATAAAAACATCATGGATCCTCACATACAGTATTTAGTTTTTGACTGTTTGCACATGCAAGCAATGAAAAGGTTCTTTAAAGTGATGGTTCAGCGTAATTTCGACCTAGCGTCATATGCACCATGAGGTCTATATAATCAGCGCCTCAGCCTTTTTTTCACATTTAGTCGGAAAATAATGGAGTTAGAGCCATCAGCCGAATGGCTTAGTACAGGCGCTAACAGGACCACAAGTGTATCTGGTAAATGACCCCGATCACTGAAATACCGCGTGGTCACGCAAGATCCTGCACAGCACATCTAGAGTTATGTGCGGGATATTGCGAGATGTTTACAGCTTTAGCAGTAGCAGCAGAGTAAAAGCCATCAGGTAAGTGTTATTTTAATAAACTCCTGGTGTACATACAAACTTTTCAATGCATGGATTTATGAGTAAAGATCCTATTTGTACTACTGTAGAAGTTTGATAACAATCCAGGCATTATTAGTGGGGTCATTTACCAGATACACTTGTGGTCCTGTTAGCGCCTGTACTAAGCCATTCGGCTGATGGCTCTAACTCCATTATTTTGCAACCAAATGAAAAAAAAGGCTGAGGCGCTGATTAGATAGACTAGAATACTAAGTATTTCTCTTTCTGTCATTTCTTTTATCCTCCTATTTCCTTCCTTATATGTTTGTGTTGGAGCTGGCTCATAGTAGTCGCAGTCAATATCACAATAGTAACAGAATATCTATAAAATCAATCTAAATGACAAGAAAAGCGGATTTATTTTAATAGATAAAAAAGTGCTGAAATGAATGAAAAGCAGTTTTGATCGTCTTAATATTGTTAAAATGACTTGTCAAGCAAATATATGTTTATTCAACATCTACAATGTGAGGATTTGCTGCTTTTCTCTATTTTCTCTATCATTTGACAGTTAAGTAAATATTTAAATAATACTAATATGTTTGGATCTTGATTTAAAAAAAAGACGTGAGGATGTCAGTGTAGGCTCTGGTTTTCTGAGTTTCATTAATTAATCACAAATCAATGAAAAAATAGCAAATGTATACAATTATTAAATCTTACAAAGGCCAAACTGATGTTCCATTGTATTGCACTACATTAGAATAAACTCATCTGTTCCAATCTTAAACTTCAATAAATCATTTTGTTAGTGCCTAATTATCATTTTCTTGTCATTAACTCAAAAAAATCAATAATCAATACTGTTATTTCTATAATCCATTCTTTTAAAATCTGGTGTATTTCTGCACATAATGTTTAAATGTTGAGTTCACTATGTTATATTACTATGTTTATTATGTTTACCTCCACTGGTACAAAGCTGAATCATATCTACAATCATTATTTTCATTATTGAATAATGTATAGATTTTTTTTAATTACAAAAAAAAAAGTTGTCAGAGGTCAGTGTGACATCGTGGAATTTCTTGTTTTTTGTCGTTGTTGTTGTTGTCAGCACAAACTTCAAAAGTCCCAAATTCTAAATAATATAAAACTGAATAAAATCAGCAAATCAACTTATTTGAGAAGCTGGAAGCAAACAGGTGTTCAATGAACCAATTAATTAATCTATCAATCAACCAACTAATTGATTCTACATCTCTGTGGCTGAAACACAAGGTTCAAATGGAAATGAGGAGTGATACTTAGCATGTAGTTCCTGCGCGCCGAGGCAACACTCACACGTAGCTCCAGGTGGCGATGCTGCGCTCGTTGATGCGGTTGGGCAGGTTGACCAGCTGGCTGTGATAGTCCTGCAGGCTGTATGTACACAAGGATTCATCCACACACTGGCTGCCCAGAGGTATAGCCACACACTGATGGAGGGTTAGCAGGCACAGCAGAAACACACGCAGCAGCTGGACACACACACACACACACACACACCACAAAAAACACCACTCTGTTATTATATATATATATATATATATATATACATATATATATTTTTGAATTGATCATCACCGATACATACATATACAGTGGTGGACGAAGTACACAGACCACGTACTTGAGTAGAAGTTGAGATACCTAGTGTAAAATATTACTCCAGTAAAAGTGAAAGTGCTCCCTTTAAATGTCGACTTGAGTAAAAGTATAAAAGTACTTGGCTTCAAATGTACTTAAGTATCAAAAGTAAAAGTAATTTGGTGTAATGTAGTTCCAATGTCTTGGTATGTCCTTTATACACTCAATCAAGTCATTTAAGGTTAAAAAGCCCACTAACACCACCCTGAAAACAAAATGTTTTCCATTTGTGATATCTGGTATTGATATCTTTTGAAATTATCATAAGCACATCATACTAAATGGAAATCACCTGATTAGGAATTAATAGGGAGGGGGAAAACCACACTAGACACATATTTCTTTAACTTCCATGTGTTGGCAGGGCAGGCTACTGGACAGCGAAACTTTGTCAAATGAATGCTAATAGAGATATGGATGGAGGAGAAGGCAAGTTGGGACAAGTAGCCAGGTAGGGGGCCGGGCCAAAACTGCTCGACACACGATGTGTTCTGATTGGTACACTTGCGGTGCACGTTCATTTGGACCTGTCACAGCAGCTGGTCATGCATGCATGTTGTGGAAAGGAACATGGAAAGGAACGACAGGTTTTTGGAAAGTAGTTGAGTAAAAAGTAAGATTTTCCTCTTCCAAATGTAGTTGAGTCAAAGTATAAAGTCTCACAAAACAATGATACTCAAGTAAAGTACAGATCCGCTAAAAAGTTACTTAAGTACAGTAACGAATTACTTGTACTTCGTTACTGTCCACCACTGTACATATATATGTGTTGCACAGTTGAACTGAAATCAGTGGTATACCTAAAATACTACTATCGCACAGTAGTGAACATTAAAGGGCAGTTTGTCAAATTAGCAGTTGAAACTATGATGTAATGCAAGCTTACAAATAGTGCTGGGCAATTAATCATAAAAATAATCTAAACAAAACATTTAGAGACTCTAATGGACTTAATCTTGCTCATGTCAATTAATGGTGGTGTTCACTGTTGCCATGACAGCAAAGGTTGCATATCTTTGAGAAAACTTGTCTCCAGTGATCATTTGAACCCAAACCATGATCTTTACATAGTTCTAATCAAGTAAACTAGACATTAACCCCAGCGGCACACCTTAAAACATCTTTGTTTTCACTCCCTAAAGATTCTCATGTGTGAGGAAAATACTAAACTAAAGAAACTGTGAAAATACATCATTGTTCATCAAGGGAGGAGATAATCCTTCATTAATCCTAATCCAGGTTAAAAATTCAATTCATCGTGGTTTGGATTTTTGCCATAATCACCCAGCCCTACTTAAAAACATTAATAGCTGAAACTACAAAGCAATTTGTCCACAGTTACTTTTCCTCAATGCAAACGGACTATTTATGAATTACTTTTATTTATTACATTTCTTTTTTATATTTCAGTCACTTTTTTTCATTCTGTCTTTCTCAGGACCTGTAATTCCTCCTCTTACACTCTAAATGATGACATGTGTTTCTGCTGATCTATGTCTGAGAGCAGGAACTCAGTCTGAGAGCTCATGAAGTTCTTTTTTTTTGTCTTTTCATGAATGGAGCTTCTCTACATCCTGCAGGACACCTGACCTTATATGGTATCTTTAGGGCTCATTCATGTTAATTTCCTAATCTGAGGAATGTACGTTCATTTAGAAGTGGTGGTTTAAATAGCCGTGATTATCCAGATGAGGAAAATGCAATATATCCCTATTTTCAGAAGTTGTTTTAACAAAAAAAAAATACAAATAAAAAAAAAATCCATATATCAGTTTTTCTTTCCAATGCATTTGAGCTATTTGTTGAAGTTGACCTATCATAAAGCTCTGGACTAAAGAAACAAAAGGTGGACATGTTACAGAATATATAAACCAAAATCAACCTCCTGCACCCTTAAAGTCACAAGTGGTCTACTTTAGAGACCCTAAACATCATCATCCATCAACATAAAGGAAGGTTTCTTACCTGGAGCTGTTCCATGACTGACTTCCTACAGTATGAGAGGAGACTCAAGTGATGGAGCTGGAGTTTTTTAGTTGTGGAGACTTTAGAAACCTGCCTCTATTTATACATCCAGGATTTCTACTGTGTGTGTGTGTGTGTGTGTGTGTGTGTGTGTGTGTGTGTGTGTGTGTGTGTGTGTGTGTGTGTGTGTGTGTGTGTGTGTGTGTGTGTGTGTGTGTGTGTGTGTGTGTGTGTGTGTGTGTGTGTGTGTGTGTGTGTGTGTGTGTGTGTGTGAGAGAGAGGAGGGGGGGGGGGGGTTGTAGGAGAACATATTGGTCACTCTGGTTCATTAGCATTTAGCCTTGAACAGAATAATTTTATTCAGAGGGGACGTCATCATGTAGCATTGAGTCCAGGTAACAAAGGGAGGAGGACGGGGTGGGGGGGTCTCAGTCTGACCTCATGTCAAACTCCACTTCTGACTACTCAAAGCACAGTCTCTAGTTTTAGAAAAAGAAAATTGATTGAATTTCAAGTTTTGGACCTGTTCAGTAAGGCTACTTAAGATCCACATTTATAACTGTTTATTTTTCTTTTTTTGAAACTTCCCTTTAGATTACAACTATACATCCTGTTAAATACTTAGTACACATCAAGTTAAACATAAAAGCTAGATTTACTCTGGAAACTAACTGGTTCATCTTTTGGGGCATTTAGACTTTAAGAACAGCTCATAAATATACACAGTTTTGAATTTCTTGATGAATTCAATCCATCACAACAGCTCTGTTATTGATTCTACATTTATGAAGTTCATACTTTTTCAGTTTGTGTCATAAAGCTGATAATTGTACTTTATGATTATTACTGGGGTCATAGTGGGTGATAGAGGTGTACTAGGGAGCATTATATTGAACAGTGTTCTGAATATTTTGTCCACTCCATTAAAATACATGAGAGGAGCAAAATATTAGGAACACCAGTCAATATAATGCACCTTAGTAAACCACCACTTAGTATGAACTCAATAATAATCATAAAGTAGAATGATCAGCTTTTGACAATGTTAACACAAACTTAAAAAAAAGTAGAATTTATAGCAGATCTGTTGTCTTGGATTGAATTAGATTGCACAGGTGTTCCTAATGAAGAGGCTGGTGACTGTATATAGTTAAATTAAAAAAAAAAAAGGTTTTACTAATTTTAAAGTAGTGGAAATTAATGCATTTGTTGGACTATTTTCAGCAGCGGATGAATCCACAGGATGGATATGTGTGGCTACAGTGTGGCTCATTGATATGTTTTACACACACAATAATGATAGTAATAATAACAACAACAATCATTTTATTTGTATAGCACTTTCATACAATAATTGCAGTTTGAAGGGCTTTACAATAAAATAAATGACATACAGTACACCAAGTGCTTCTCATTAAAAGCACATACAAGAAACATAAAACAATGTTAAAACAAATAATAAAGTATTATAAGATAGAAAAATTAGTAATAACAGTAAAATAGTAAAAGTAGTAGTAACATAGAAAAAGATGTGTTAGGTAATCCATTTATTGTTGGTTTGGCTCTTTCTCATGAGAGTTTTAATAATATTAAATGTATGTGACCACTCATGGCCAGTTAGTATCATCATTTACTATCATATAAATGGTCAGAATGTACTGAGCACTTCTTATTTGATTAGATCTATGGTCCACATTGAAATGTTTTGGAATTCCCTGCACCTTGAAATGACTGAACACACTCATTTGACCACCTCCTCTGTTCTCCTCTGCCTTTAGGAAACTGTACAAGTCGAAAGGGACTCAATGGAGCGTGCTCGGTGCACGAGTACGCCGGCAGCTTCCAGGGCCAACCTGTTCGCTTTAAGATGACTTCTGTTTGCGGACACGTGATGAGTCTGGATTTCATCGGTGGGTATCGTCCATAAACACTTCCTGTTCACCCTCCACATGACTGTCAGCTGATGGCTTTTCCTTACAGTTTTTATAAGCTATATGCTCTACCAGCTCTAGTATCCACACTGACTGGGCCATATTCAGGGACCAGTGGGACATGTTATTGCTGACTTGGTTAAGTATGCGGACACTGTTCCATCTCCATCATACCTAAGTTTTTTTTGTGAGGATTCATGTATCCCCTCTAAAGGCCCATTTATGCTCAACGTGAGCATTCGCATACGTACGGAGCCTTCTGTCCGTGCTCTGCATTCATTTCGTCCGTATTTCTGCACGTTTCCATAAAGCTTATGGATACGGAACAAACGGAGCAGTACCACCGGAAACCATGGGGGGCAGTGTTGCTGTCACTACTAGATACGTAGCACAAGTGAGACACGAAGAAGAAATAACAATGGAGGAACTTTTTGAGGAAAGGTTGTGTGAGTTGGTTAGAAACTTGAAACATATCGTTTTTGTCTTTTATGCAACAAGAGGAACATTATCAACATGTTCCCCTGCTCTACACCAGCATGCTTCACTAATTCTATTACCTTCATCCCTAATACGGAGAATTTGTTCAATCAATGTTTAACTCATCATAGGAGCCCAGAATGTCTTACAATGAAAATGTTGGCCAAGGAAAATGAAGGAATGATCAATACACACTTACAGTGTAATGATACCACCTCAATTCTTCTTGTGAAGTCTTTAACCACTTAACGCACGCTGTTCCGTCTACGGGACGGGACGGATGTTAGGAGGTAGCCACAAGTTCTTCTGGATGTTTTAAACACCAACCCTTAAACATATATATTCATGCCGTACATCGTTGGAAAGCTTAGATTGTCCTGATTCATTCCACTCACGAATTATATGGTTGCTCACAGCCGTAATAGTATTAGCGATTAGCTCGGCTAGCCCCTGAGCTAAGTAAGAAAAGCTATAATGCCTACATACCTTCAAAGTCTTCCCTTTATCCACAACGATCATCTTATGACTCAGGACTTTCTGTACAGCTCGCCAAGTATCCATTCTTGTGAAATATGAAATCTGTTTCCATAAAACCGGAATACTTTCCTCAATATGTCAACATGTATTTAGTCCAACACGTAACGTAATAACACAAATAACAAACCATATACGGTCCGTTTACGTCATTTCCTGACCTGCACGTCCATCTCAGAGTACACGTGACTAGATGTTTACGACCGTGAGCCTCTTCTGCTTCTGACGACACCACACACCAGCCAATCGGTGTTTAGGATTAGGCAGTACATGTCTCCAAAGCCAATGAGGACATGTGACCGACAACAATGACGACATGGCTTTGATTGACAGCTGGTCCAGCCTATGGAAATATTCGGTGAAATGAAGTTGATAACCTTTTAGCCAATAGTCAGAGGTTTCCAACGGTGTATGACTCTAAGCTATCATGTTTGGCTGTCCATAAACAAACTCCAAGCGTAACCGCCGTGCGCCCGGTGCGTAAAAGAGTTGAACCATATATCATTACGCACTCGGCATTTTGGTACACGGTTGGTTCTTCTTCGACTTAACATATGACTTCTACCAAAATAAACAGATAGATAGATAGATAGATAGATAGATAGATAGATAGATAGATAGATATGGCCAAACAAAAAAATATGGTTATATGTAATAATAATAATAATAATAATATTAATAATAATAATAATATGGCGTCAGCTTTCATTAGAGACCAAGATTTTGATTGTAGGCAAAGGGGATGTGAAGTTATAGGTGTTTGATTGTGGTTATACAGCTTTGGTAACCATGGTAACCAAGTGTCCATTTGGAGTCTCCAAAAAGGACCTGAGGAAAACGCATGAACATACCTGTTGATAAATAATTCAGAAAAATTCATCTTTTGGTCTTTTGACTCCAAATTTGGACTGTATGAAGCCAAGACATGTGGCTGTGGCCTCATTGTGTCTATATCCTGCTGAGAGGTCCCTGAATGTCTGTACACATGTCATTGTAAAGGCAAACCTATGGGCGAGTAAACAACCCCATCATTGTAACCTCTGCCACTCTTTGTCAGTAAGTCACAGAATCACAAAGACACTTTTACAAGAATCCTGAGAGTGTTTCCTTTCCAATGATACCAGACACATCTCTGAGTCTCAAACTATGTGGGATCTGTGCTGCTCACATCTTGGGCATGTCGTTTAGGCTAACAACATAAAAAACAGGGGCGTGTGTTAAGTGGTTAAACCTTCACAGATAGTGCCTCTAATACTTAATGTCCATAAAACTCAATGCATCTACAGCATGTGGAATTTGTGTATTGGTTGGTTTATTCCACACACAAGGACTCATAGTTACCTAGCTATCTGTGGGTCTAGAGACCTCTGACTTTGGTTACCACAGTAACTCTTCTTCACCATTATCAGAGTGACTCCTGCTTTCTCCAAAACACCACAGACAGACAGCTGCTCAGAGTCTCAAGGGGAAGTGTGTCCCAATATGTGGCTCTATCTAATTAAGGAGAATTCCCTAACCATCCCTGTCCCCAAAAAGCACAAGTTTTTGAAGGTGAATGACTACAGACCTGTTGCATGACATGCATCAAGAGGCTTGTGCTAACACATCAAGATCACCACATGCTCGCTCCCCCCAAAAAATGATCAATCATGTCCATATTTCATATGACAAGTCCATATATATGGTGCGTTCCATTTGTACCCAGAAGTCAGAATTTCTGAGTTCCCAGTTGGAAATTTCAACTGGAACGCACCCTGAAGACGGATCTCAGGCTCAGAAAATGGGCCATACACTACCAGCCCCGACCTTCAAAGTCCAAGATGGCTGCCCCATACGTCAGCGGTGTGAAAGGTGTAACATCCTGTTTGTTAGCAGTTGTACATACAGCACTGTTTAACTTCTATCTATGGACATGTTGCTACGCTAAATGTGTTTTTTATCAACTGAAAACAAATCAAACTCAGGTGTGATGTCATTCCAACTTCCCAGATAAATGGAACGCAACAATAGACATGATGATGTTGATAATGACTTTACTTTACAGTTAGACAATAACTAACTATTGTGTGTCACAGTGTCTATGCTATGTGTTATTTGTCAAATTTTTGTACTGAATATAAATGTTCAAAGCTGAACTAAGACAAATTCCTTGGCTTCCTTAACTTAAAGCAACTAAATGATCCTTGAATGGTCCTTTGTGTTTTTAAGGCAAGTACAACAACTGGGACAAGGTGGACCCTGCAGAACTCTTTAGCAAAGCTCCCACAGAGAAGAAGGAGGCCAACCCCAAACTCAACATGGTCAAGTTCCTTCAGGTACGTTTTACACCCAATTCATTAGAATAGAGGTGGACTCATGAGTTGAGTTTTGCCTGCATTCTTTATTCTTTATCTGGAGGTCAGTGTGTTATGCCTTGTATGTTTGAAACTTACCCCAAAATTTCTGGTGTCACGTCAGGTTGAAGGTAGAGGCTGCGACTATGTGGTTTTGTGGCTGGACTGCGATAAAGAAGGCGAGAACATCTGTTTTGAGGTAAATTGAACTGACATCATTAGTTACTAAATGCTTCAGTTTTGCTGTCTTACAACACTCAGTTTAACAGTGTCAGTCAGGTATGAATTGTGCCAAGTATTAGCAGAGCTTTGCTTACTTGGATACTGGAGCCAGACAGATGTATCGGTTAATACTGTTTAACACTGGGAACCTGGAAGAGCAAGCAACTTTTAACGTTTGTATCTCTCTAAGGCTCAGTCATTATTTGTGTTGCCTCTCAGGTCCTTGATGCCATCCAGCCAGTGATGAACAAGGGAGGAAGCAGGGAGCAGACTGTGTACAGAGCCAAATTCAGCTCCATCACTGACACAGACATCTGGAACGCCATGAACCGCCTGGGAGAACCCAACCGCAACGAAGCCCTGTCAGTGGACGCACGGCAGGAGCTGGATCTGCGCATCGGCTGTGCCTTCACAAGGTACGTAAAATGAATAAGAGAAAATAAAATGAAATAAGAAATATAAGAATAAAAATAAAACTAAGAGAAAAGTTTATTAAAAGTAACAATAATAGTAGTTTGATTGGAGCTGATCTTAGGTTTTGAATGTCACATGTGTCTTCTATGGGTTCAATATTTTGTAGGTTCCAGACCAAATATTTCCAGGGCAAATATGGTAATCTGGACTCCTCTTTGATCTCATTTGGACCATGCCAGACCCCGACCCTGGGCTTCTGTGTGGAACGCCACGACAAGATCCAGTCCTTCAAACCAGAGACTTACTGGATCATCCAGGCAAAGGTAGACTGACTCTCACTCTCACTCTCTCTCTCTCTCTCTCTCTCTCTCTCTCTCTCTCTCTCTCTCTCTCTCTCTCTCTCTCTCTCTCTCTCTCTCTCTCTCTCTCTCTCTCTCTCTCTCTCTCTCTCTCTCTCTCTCTCTCTCTCTCTCTCTCTCTCTCTCTCTCTCAATGATATCATCCTTCTATGGTCAATGACAGCCATGCTCTGTTATAATCAGGTGTTCAAAGGAAAGGACAGCCCACTGACTCTGGACTGGAGCAGGGTAAGGGTCTTCGACAGAGATGTGGGCCAGATGTTCGTCAACTTGGCCAAAACATCTAGGGAGGCTAAGGTAAGAGCCAGACCTCACCAGTTTATTCTGTGGAGTAGAATGACTGTAATGATTATTTAATGACATTTATACAATCAGTGTTTACAGTAGGTTGTAAATGTGGAAAGTACAGCTGGACTAACACTGGATTTATGAGCTGATAATGATACCAAACATCATGATCACAACATATTGGCCAATGTTTTTACATAAGCACGACATCCAAATGTTACCAGTTAAAATAATAAGGAATGAATAAATGAAGTGGTTTTAATCCAGACAGAAAACTTCACCAGTGAGACTAAACTGAGGTTGAATTCTGCTGCCTATCAAAATATCTGTGCTGTTATTGGCTAGTTTGAATGCCTCTGCCACTGTTTTTCTCAGTAAAATGCTGCTTTTACGTTATTATATGTCTCATAATATATTATGCATGAGTACAGCAGTCACACATGCATACTATTACTGAAGTGACATTAGTATTTTTATTTTTAGTAAAGAATCTAAGAACATCCTCCACCACTGTTTGCTGAGCAGTTTTAATACAACCCTCCTGTTGTCCTCGAGTCAAGGAAGGAAGGAAGGAAGGTAGGAGGGAGGGAGGGAGGGAGGAAAGAAAGAAAGAGAAAGGAAGGAAGGAGGGAGGGGAAGGAAAGAAGGAAGGACAGAAGGAAGAAAGGGGGATGGAGGAAGGAAAGAAGGAAGGGAGGAAAGAAAGAGAGAAGGAGGTAGGGAGGAAGGAAGGAAGGAAGGAAGGGAGGAAAGAAAGGAAAGAAAGGAACAGTCAAAACAGATTGGGTCAATTTGACCCGGGAGGACGACACAAAGGTTAAAGAGGTTTTAAAAAGTTACATTTACATTTGAAGAAATATGCAGACGACAGACGGATTTCTTGTTCTTTGGTTATATGAGCTGCAGTGTTTCATTCACAGTACACAGTTCAATAGTAGAGCATCAAGTCATTATCACTACAGATATAATTCAATGTGAGTCATACTTGTCCTGTAAAGTCATTGCTGGGATGTAAAACTTGTGTGTGGACATACAGAGCAATATAGTCCTTGTTAGTATGTATTTTCTCTTAACATACCCCACTCAGCAGGGCACCATAAAGTCTGAAGAAACATGTCAAAGAATGATTGATATAGTCCAGAATAACTTAAGGTGTCTCACAAAGGACATCACATTCTGCTCAAACTGTCTACTGAAGATATTTGACCCACTCTGTGACTGTATAAGACTCCTGTGTTCTGGAGTGAATCTTTGTCAGTGTCTCAGGCATGCAGACATGAACCGAGCTTGTATTAAAACATGTATTAAGACAGAACTTCTGATTTGATTCATCTTTGCCGTCTATCTACACAGTTTCCAAATAACAGTCCTGTAAGTAATAAGAAATGTTAGAACACGTTTAAGGTCATATAGAAACACAACGCCCCATAAAACATGAATATCAGCCCAGTATATTGTCTTCACTATTGTTGTTAACTCTCAAATATGAACATCAGCGTCAGGAATCCATTATCAGTTAGTCTATAATCCTCATGATTTAATCCATTTTGATACTGTAGACTAGATTAGGGCAACTTGAACTGTCTAACACTGATGACCCAAGTCATGGTGAGTTAGAGCTCATCTGAGTGTGATATAAACTGTGTAATCCTTCCTTTAATATAGGTGGAGTCAGTGAGTAAGAAAGAGAAGAGCAAGCAGAGACCCCAGGCCTTGAACACAGTGGAGATGTTGAGAGTGGCCAGCTCTTCCCTCGGTATGTTCACCCCCCTCCTCCCCCCACCCCCCCCATTCAGTAGAGGAATCAGTGTGTTATCATCAGTATCATTGTTAACTAATTCCACATGTAGACCCAAACCAACAATATCTTAATGCTTCCCCATCCTGTGACTGTGACCTGTGACTCTCATCCCATGCTCATTTGGTCTTTAAAAACAGCTTACATTTATAGTCATCTCCTAAAACTGCTGTACACTGTAGTTTTTAGCAGCTCGTCGGGGACTATTTTCAGGTGAGGATGAATCAACATTAAGGTGCAGTAGTGAGTATTATTGGCAGCAGGATTGTGTGTGTGTGTGTGTGTGTGTGTGTGTGTGTGTGTGTGTGTGTGTGTGTTGTGTGTGTGTGTGTGTGTGTGTGTGTGTGTGTGTGTGTGTGTGTGTGTGTGTGTGTGTGTGTGTGTGTGTGTGTGTGTGTGTGTGTGTGTGTGTGTGTGTGTGTGTGTGTGTGTGTGTGTGTGTGACATTAACCTGTAAAAACACCCCAAATGTCTTTTACTCTGAAATGTGATGGCTTTTCCTAAAGTGGGCCAAAATGCAAAATGATGAAAATATTTTAAAATGTTATGCTTTTTGTACTAGTGGGACAAATGTTTGTCCATTGAACCAAATTATCTCCGTATCTATTTCCATGTGTTTTAGTGAAATGAATAGTTAATAGTTTAATAAGATAGTAGTTATGAGGATTTCTTTTTATGATGTAGCAGTGAAGACTGATGGCTCTAATGGTTCTACAATAAACCCCACACTTCCATAAAGTTATAAAATACATTATTGCTATGTTATATTTTCATGTCTTAGGTAAAATAGGACATGATATTGTGTGATAGGAGCTGTTTTTGGTGTAAAAGCTAAAAACTACACTCTCTCTGCTCTCTGAAGGTTTAATCACATTTATTGATCAGTCAGACCATTATTGATGCTTTCTTTGATCGGATCAAGGGTGTAGAATATGAACAGTATGTGAGGGTTCATAGTTTTTCAGTAAATCAGCTCTCAGTTTTGTGAAGCATATAAAAGCACATGACAGTGGCTGTAATGTTTTTGGTGTCTCAGGCATGGGTCCCCAGCACACCATGCAGATTGCAGAGCGTCTGTACACACAGGGCTACATCAGCTACCCTCGTACTGAGACCACCCACTATCCTGAGAACTTTGATCTGAAGGGAGCTCTGAAGCAGCAGAGCAACAATCCCATGTGGTCAGAAGAGGTGAGGGTTACCATGGAGCCTAGCTTACACTATAGTACATTGATACCATGGAGCCTATCTTACACTCTTCCCTCTCTATCAGGTGAGGGCTCTGCTTTCTGATGGAATAAACCGACCCAGGAAAGGAAATGATGCAGGGGATCATCCACCTATCACTCCTATGCGTGCAGCCTCAGAAGGAGAACTGGGTGAGTCATACAGTTGATTAGACTATACATAATAGACTGTCTGATCATTAGAGCGCTTAAAAGAAAACACAACAAGGAACTTTAAAAGCTAGAAAGCAAAAAATACTGTCCAGTTCTAATAGAACTGTTGCTATAGCAGCATCTATGCTAACCTCTTTAGGACCGCCATTGTTGTTTTTGACAAACAAATTTTACTCAGGAGGGTTCTTTCCTCATTTTTTAACATTTAACATGTTACTAAATACATATATTGCTGTTTTTAATTTTTTTAAATCAGTATTTTGTTATTTGGAGCACACATGGGCTTAAATGGAGTCACAGTACCAATTAAACCCACTTTATTCATCAAATATCTTTATTTTATATTCCAAAATGTACATGAACTAATGAATACATTTTAAATGAGAGATAAATGTTCTTTATAAGAAATGATCTCTCTTATAAATCATGTCAGTATCCATGAAAAACAGCTGGACTTAGATTTTGGTGTTTACTTTGATGAAGTTGTTGAAATAGTTACATTACTTATTACATTTTAAACAGAGTAACTAGTAATCTGTAATCTATTACACTTCCAAAGTAATCTTCCCAACTCTGCTTTGAATACTACTGTCTGTAAGGTGAAATATCAAAGAAAACTATTGATTACAAGTATGAAGCTTCTTTTATTAAAACACTCCAGGAGGCAGAATGTGAATCTAGCATATTACCAGTCTTTGAATTGGATGACTTCAACAGGACTTGTACTGAGAGTTATGTAATGTTAATCAAACAGATAAAGTTAGATTGAACTAACTGAAACTTGAAAAAGCTTTTGGGGGTGGAACTAGATTTTTAGTGTTCTTTCTTGTACCCCCATCACACACAGTCAGCAAATGAGAGCAGCAAGAAATCAGTTATTTTATTATTATTATTATTATTATTATTATTATTGTTTGTGGCTCCCTGCAGACCTTCTTACACTTCAAAATCTGTGCTATAATAATAATAATATATTATGTGTGTATTATCATTCACCACCAATATTACATGTCCATAATATTACTATTTTGTTTACTATTCTTTTTTTACTACTATTGTTTTTGTGTACTTACTTATTCTTCCTATTGATACTCTTTGTTTTTTTCTTGCTATCCACAATACTGTTCATTTCCCCACTGTGGGACTTATAAAGGAATATCTGATCTGATCTGATCCTTTTGCTTTGTCCACAGGAAGCGATGGCTGGCGGCTATACGAGTACATCACACGACATTTCATTGCCACTCTCAGTCAGGACTGCAAGTACCTCCAGACCACCATTGACTTCAGCATTGGCACAGAGGCCTTCTCTTGTAGTGGCAAAACCCTGATATCATCAGGTAAAGACTACATAGATCTCTGCCTTTGGCAACATGAACATTTCTTACAAGCATTGAGACTTGTCCCTTCTTTACATCACAGTCTTCTACAGGCATACAGTGTGTATAGAAACTTTGGAGCCAATTAAAAGGTGTCTTGAGATGGTTTGAAAATGTGTGTGTGACCCAGGCGGAGAGTTCTGGTCCTCTGAAATGAGGCCAACGCGGAAGTAACTTAGAACTGCATTCTATCAAAAGGCCACCAGGGGGCGACCGTCTCTATACAAGTCAATGGAGAATTCACCAACTTCTCACTTGATTTCTAACCTCAGTAAACGTTTTCAAAATGTGTTTATGGTCTCAATCGCTAGTTTAAAGCCTTCTTCAATGCAGTATGATGTTCATTTGGGACATTTTGGCCTCCTTGATTTTATATTTGATGATAAAGCAGGGTATGCATAAGGGCGTGGCTACGTCCTGATTGACAGGTTGATTGACCAATGTCCTCGAGATCCAGCCCTCGCAATCTATCGCAACCTCCCTGCACCGCTGTTGGCTCCACCCATGGCTCCACCTCATGTCCATATAAGTAGAATCTGTGTTTTTATTTTTCCCAGCATGCACCTGAAATTTTCAAGATGGCGCTGCCCAGATCCGAAACTATTGGCTACCGAGCAGCAGTCCACAAACCAATGGGTGTCCATTTCTTTTATACAGTCTATGGTGTGACCTCCCTGAGTGTATATTCCATTCCCAGGTTACACCACGGTGATGCCATGGCAGGGAATCCCTCTGGAAGAGGCTATGCCAGTTTGTGAACGTGGAGACATTTTCACAGTAGATGAGATCAAGCTGGTGGAGAAGCAGACCGGCCCCCCCGACTATCTGACTGAGGCTGAACTCATCACCCTTATGGAGAAACATGGCATTGGTATACCTCAGCACTCACACTGCTTATATCTTCTGACTGTTTGAGTTTGATTTGTTTGTTTATATATGAGTTGAACAGAATTTCAGATATGTATTTTTTTTTTTTCACTTTGGAACAGAGGAACTAGCTGAAAACACATGTGACATACTGACATACCTGTTTAACACTATACCTGTTTAACACTATACCTGTTTAACACTATACCTGTTTAACACTATACCTGTTTAACACTATACCTGTTTAACACTATACCTGCTAAACTATACCTGTTTAACACTATACCTGTTTAACACTATACCTGTTTAACACTATACCTGTTTAACACTATACCTGCTAAACTATACCTGTTTAACACTATACCTGTTTAACACTATACCTGTTTAACACTATACCTGTTTAACACTATACCTGTTTAACACTATACCTGCTAAACTCATTCAAACATTTCTTCAAGAAATCCTCACACACTTGATTTTTAAGGGAGGGCCCGCAGGACTGCATTTTCCTTTCCTTCCTTCCTTCCTTCCTTCCTTCCTTCCTTCCTTCCTTCCTTCCTTCCTTCCTTCCTTCCTTCCTTCCTTCCTCCTTCCTTCCTCCCTCCTTTCCTTCTTCCTTCCTTCCTTCCTTCCTTCCTTCCTTCCTTCCTTCCTTCCTTCCTTCCTTCCTCATTTCCTTCCTTCCTTCCTTCCTTCCTTCCTCCCTCCTTTCCTTCTTCCTTCCTTCCTTCCTTCCTTCCTTCCTCATTTCCTTCCTTCCTTCCTCCCTCCCTCCTTTCCTTCTTCCTTCCTTCCTTCCTTCCTTCCTTCCTCATTTCCTTCCTTCTCCCTTCCTTCCTTCTTCCTTCATTCCTCCGTCCTTTCCTTCCTTCTTC
This sequence comes from Scomber japonicus, assembly GCF_027409825.1. NCBI lineage: Eukaryota > Metazoa > Chordata > Actinopteri > Scombriformes > Scombridae > Scomber > Scomber japonicus. The sequence goes on along the minus strand of NC_070586.1, from coordinate 39,080,034 downwards.
CTTTCCTTCCTTCCTCCCTTCCTTCCTTCATTGACTTGAGGACAACAGAAGGGTTAAGAGAGGGCCTGCAGGACTGCATTTGTCTTCTGAGGGACAATACTTAACTGTTCCAGATGTCTGTATGAACTAACCCTAAGCCTTTCCTTCCTCGTGCAGGTACTGATGCCAGCATCCCCGTACACATCAACAACATCTGCCAGAGGAACTATGTGACAGTAGAGAACGGACGCAAATTGAAGCCAACCAATCTGGGCATCGTCCTGGTACACGGCTATTATAAGACAGGTTTGCCTCATGTTATTGTACAGAATCTCACATTCATAATGGATGGGTGTATATATTTCTAGAACATGCAGTTACAGTGGTCCAGTTTATTTGTGTGTGTGTGTGTGTGTGTGTGTGTGTGTGTGTGTGTGTGTGTGTGTGTGTGTGTGTGTGTGTGTGTGTGTGTGTGTGTGTGTGTGTGTGTGTGTGTGTGTGTGTGTGTGTGTGTGTGTGTGTGTGTGTGTGTGTTACAGATGCAGAGCTGGTGCTGCCAACCATACGCAGCGCTGTAGAGAAGCAGCTTAACCTGATAGCGCAGGGGAAAGCTAACTTCCAGCAGGTCCTTCAGCACACACTGGATATCTTCAAGAGGAAGTTTCACTATTTTGTGGATTCCATTCCCAGTAAGTTTGCTGTTTGCTTGTCTGCCCCCAAAAAAAGAGAACGTGTATGTTATTGTTGTTATTGTGTTATTATGAACAATGAAAATGGGCTTCTTTTTTAAAATCTATAACAACGATTCAGTCACAACTGAGTTTTTTAGACAGGTGCAATGGGTGCAGGAACTATATATTGTTTATGTGGCTTTAAACCTGCACAAACAATATAATTCACAAAGCACTTTTCAAACATAAAGTCTTTCAAACATAAACAATCCTGCTTTAAAGCACCGGCAGCAGCAGAAACTAGCATCTTCCAACTTTCCCTTCTTGAATTCTGACTTATGTAAGGAAGGACATAGACTGATGTAGCTAAGATCAGAAATAAATGAAGCATCCAAGCCTCCATATGCATTTAACCCTCCTGTTGTCCTTGAGTCAAGGAAGGGAGGCAGGGAGGAGGAAGGAAGGAAGAGAGGAAGAAGGAAGGAAAGGAGGAAGGGAGGAAGGAAGGAAGGAAGGAAGGAAGGAAGGAAAGGAGGGAGGAAGAAGGAAGGGAAGGGAGGGAGGAAGAAGGAAGGAAAGAAAGAAGGACAGAGGAAAGAAAGAGAGAAGGAGGGAGGGAGGAAGGACAGGAAGGAGGGAAGGAAAGAAGGAGGGAAGAAAGGGGGATGGAGGAAGTACAGATGGAAGGGTGGAAAGAAGGAACAGTCAAAACAGACAGACCCTGGAGGACGACATGAAGGTTAATAGGAGATACAGGGTTGAGTTTAAAATGAATAGCAGAGTGTGTTCAAGTTTCCTTCCTGTGCAACTCCAGAATACACTAAGTTGTTGTGTTGTGTTTTCCAGGCATGGACGAGCTGATGGAAGTCTCCTTTTCTCCCATCGCTGCCAGTGGGAAGCCTCTGTCCCGCTGCGGGAAGTGCCACCGCTTCATGAAGTACATCCAGGTGAGCTCAGTCAGAAGTTCTGTTGATCCACTCACTCTTTCATTTCCACTCATCTTTAACCATCACGAGCCTACCATGACCTGGTATGACCTGAATGAATTAGAGTCTCTTCCACTTAGTCAATCAAGTGGTCATTCAGCAGCTGAAAGCCTGAATGAGTCATGGTCACTGTGCTGGATGCTGACTTTATCTCTAGTAATGGATTTTATGATGCACTTTTATTCAATTTTGCATAATATGACAGGAAGTGAGCTATGGATTTAGATGCTGAAATCACCAACTAGCTTATTATCAATTATTATCAATCAATCAAACTTTATTTGTATAGCACTTTTCATCATTTACATACTAAAAAACACAAATTGTAAAAACAAGCGAACAACATAACAACAAAAAAGAAATAAGGACTCAATAAAAACAGGAAGTGAGGATAAAAGCTGTCCTGAAGTTATAACTTTTGAGATACATGTGGCTTTGGATTCTTCCTCAAAAAGTTGGGAAAACAAGTTTTTAATATCTTGCAGAATCAGCCAATAGATGATCAGCAACCTTGTTGACATCTTGCATAAACATTGTCATCAGTTTGTGCTTATTTAGTTCAAGTTGTAGTAGTGTTTACTTTTAAATGATCATTCATGATGCGTGGCCTTCAGAGTTCAGCTTAATAACGGTCTTTAAAATGCAAAAAGCTGATGTGCTCCTCTCATTACCATTCACCACTTTTAAATTCATGAATAAATCATTAGACTGTGTGTGTGTGAGTGTGTGAGTGTGAGTGTGAGTGTGAGTGTGAGTGTGAGTGTGTGTGTGTGTGTGTGTGTGTGTGTGTGTGTGTGTGTGTGTGTGTGTGTGTGGATAGTTCCATGTGTGTGTTTCAGTCTGTGCCATTCATCCACTTTGATTACATGACTTTTACTTTTCTTTTGGCTTTGTAAAGTATGCAGACCTTCTTTACTTTCTGCATACTTGTTTGTGTTTAAGATGTAATTAAAAATGGATTTTGAACTTCTTTTTTTAATGTCAATCAACACACAATAACCCATAATGCCTTCTAAATGAGAACACAGATATGAGGCAGTATTATTACTTTTTTACACTGAGGTTGTCAAACACGACATCATTACACTTAAACAAAATCATTGGGGATTAATCATTATAAATTCCTATAAATAATAAAACATAACAAAAAAGTATATACATTTAAAAACAACTTGAATCAAGATAAAATATTAAATATACATAAAAGGCTGCCTGTATAATGTGAAAAAAATATCGTTGCATATTGGACAACATAAATATGGAACAAAAAGTAAGGAAAGGTACGGTAGATATTTCTTTGTTGTAACAAGGCTTCTTGGCTATCTATATGATAAGCGATTATCAACTGATAATATCGTCTGATCGATATATCAGTCTGTCTCTAATTAAGAGCAAGCATGCCTTAAATCACTTAAAAAAGTGATGATTTAAACAGTTTCTTTCATTGTAGAAGTAGTGAGAGTGAAAGTAAGGTTGATAATGTTTGTGTAATGGATCAAAGTGAATAATCCTGACCTGCCGTGTATCTGCAGGCCAAACCCAGCAGACTCCACTGCTCCCACTGTGATGAAACATACAGTCTTCCTCAGAATGGAGCCATCAAGCTGTACAAGGAGCTGCGCTGTCCACTGGATGACTTTGAGCTGGTGCTGTGGACCTCAGGGGCCCGAGGCAAGAGTTACCCCCTGTGCCCCTACTGCTTCAGCAACCCTCCTTTCAGGGACATGAAGAAAGGTAACTACTGTATCATCTTAACTCTTCTTCAGTGTTTTGGTTGGAGAGTGACTAATGAACTCAAGTCTTTTTTTAATTTTGTGGGTTTTTTTAATGTTAGATCTAATAAGAAAATATCTGGCTCAATTAGGTTTTTTTGTGTCAAAGTGGTTTAGTTTAAATGTAAAGGGTTAAAATGTGAAAATAAACGTATGAATAACTTGCACACATTCTTTTTTTGTGGACCCAGCATCAAATTTCTACTTTTAATCCATTTTGAGAGAATATATTAGAGGATTATGGCAAAAATGTAACCATAAAAAGTTTTTAACACTAAATTCTCAAAAAAAACCCACCATATCAACTTTTTTATATTAAATAGTTAAAACCAACAAAAATACTAAATGCACATTTTAACGCAAATCACAAAACACAACAGCATTAAAGAGACTCACAACGGGAAAGGTAGGTACATGGTAGGTACCTACAGGTAGGTAGGTATTGGACAATGATGCCTCGTCCTGATTGGATGTACTGTCTGTCAGTCTGCGAGTAATAGGCGGTGGGCCAAGGGGAGATTACGCGTATTTAGGCGATCCCCACCGAGGGAGGACCTCATTTTCTGTGTACGACATCTTAATTTTTCAACAAATTAAACAAAAATTGTTGGCACTCTTACCTCTTGCACATTTTTTGTTTATCGGTAACTTTGTCTGAGTTACCGGTTCCGGCAAACCGAGCGGGCAGCTATGCTCGGGGTCCGACATGTACGACGTCATTGCAGTTATTGTCCAATGACATGCCTCGAAATTTCCAAACACTTCACACACATTGCTAATATAACATGTATTTTGCGTATATATATATATATATATATATATATATATATATATATATATATAATATATTATATATAATATAATATATAATATAATAATGTAATATATATCATATATATAAAGGTATCAATTCTGATGATATTTCATATCAACTCTAATACAGGTCCATAGAAATCACATAGTCTTGCTAAATCTTTAGAAAGGTGTCTAATTTCTCATTTCTAGAGTACTAGATAATGTTCTGTTGTAGAGTACTAGATAATGTTCTGTTGTAGAGTACTACATAATGTTCTGTTGTAGAGTACTAGATAATGTTCTGTTGTAGAGTACTACATAATGTTCTGTTGTAGAGTACTAGATAATGTTCTGTTGTAGAGTACTACATAATGTTCTGTTGTAGAGTACTAGATAATGTTCTGTTGTAGAGTACTACATAATGTTCTGTTGTAGAGTACTAGATAATGTTCTGTTGTAGAGTACTAGATAATGTTCTGTTGTAGAGTACTACATAATGTTCTGTTGTAGAGTACTAGATAATGTTCTGTTGTAGAGTACTAGATAATGTTCTGTTGTAGAGTACTACATAATGTTCTGTTGTAGAGTACTAGATAATGTTCTGTTGTAGAGTACTAGATAATGTTCTGTTGTAGAGTACTAGATAATGTTCTGTTGTAGAGTACTACATAATGTTCTGTTGTAGAGTACTAGATAATGTTCTGTTGTAGAGTACTAGATAATGTTCTGTTGTAGAGTGCTACATAATGTTCTGTTGTAGAGTACTACATAATGTTCTGTTGTAGAGTACTAGATAATGTTCTGTTGTAGAGTACTAGATAATGTTCTGTTGTAGAGTGCTACATAATGTTCTGTTCTTCAGTGTGCTAATAGCTTGCATCAACTTCAAACATAAGGAGTTAGATATACCATGCTCATAGTTTCTTGGTATTTTTTCTACTGTTTAATAGTCCAAAGAGTGCAGAGAGACAGGAAACATGGTTAGAAAGAGCGCTGACATGCAGTAAAGGTCTGTGACTAGAATTGAACCACAGAGCACTGGTCAATCCTAAACTCACATTTTTAATCATTTGTTAAAAAGTTGAAAAGATCCGTCCCGGCCCATAATGGCAGCCATTATTATTTCTGAAACAATATATATATCGTCCAACAAAAGTAATTATCATGACAGGTGTGTAACGCTAACCCTTACACTGGGGGATGGTTGACATATAAACATAATAAGATTGAGTAGTTGTGATTACCATTTATCTCCATGAATTAATACATTTAAATGTTTCTTTTTATGTTATGATGGTTCATTAATGTGCTATCACTTTTGCAACATGACAGAGTAAAATACTCAAATCTTTTTTTCAGTTCAGAGTTGTGTTTCAGGCCACATGTGTTTCAGAGACTGAAACACATGTGGTGCTACAGAGTCAAATATGATCATACACTAAACATTCTGTAATATTTCATTGCTTATTAAGGCTTGTCTTTTCAGAGTAGCTGCACAGGTAGTTGGAGTTCATATTTCACTGTAATGCTCATATTTGATCTCATGTGTTTTTAAACCCTTCTAACCCTTAAACTCATGTGTTTTTCCAGGTATGGGATGTAATGAATGTACCCATCCATCCTGCCAGCACTCTCTCAACTCTTTGGGCATTGGACAGTGTGTGGAGTGTGACAGTGGGGTTTTGGTGCTGGATCCCACCTCTGGACCAAAATGGAGGATGGCCTGTAATAAATGCAATGTGGTGGTGCACTTCTTTGAACATGCTCATAGAGTGCAGGTAAGAAAATAGTCCTGTGTCTACATTATCTTATTAATACTGCCTGATATCACATACATTGTCTATATGGGCTTCATAGTGACCTTAATATCCATTACACCTACCAACCACTGGGTGGTGCTGAGGTAAGACTAACCAGGGGGCTTAGAATGTGTCATGTTTGACCTGTGGCTGGGTTTATAATCATTGTGACTTCTCAGAACTGTGAGACAGTGTCAGCTGGTTAGACCTGAGCTGTGTCCACTCCTGGTCTCCATAGTTACCAGTGGTCCAAAGTAACACATGTTTTTACTGTAAACATGTCAGATGCTGTACTTCTACTGTATTCAATGTCATGCTACTTTATACTTCTCCACTACATTTCAAAGGAAATATTGATCTGACAGTTACTAGTTCCTTTCCAAATGAAGTTTTAAAATAAAACATAAAACATATGACTAGCTTATAAACAGTGATGGGAATAACGCTGATATAAATAAACAGCGTTACTAATTTTCAGTAACAAATAATTAAATTAATTACTGTTTCCCCCCGGTACAAAGCGGTTACCGTACAAGAATTGAGTTCATTAGTTCTCCATCTCTCTGTGTATGACTTATTGTGTAAGGTTTTCTTCCCTCAGGTTGCTCAGGAGAGCTGTGATGCCTGTGATGCTTCTCTGGTCGCAGTGGATTTCAATAAGACTCGCACTCCACTTCCTGCCGGTGAGACCCAACACACCGGCTGTGTTTTCTGCGATCCAGTCTTCCAGGATCTCGTGGAGCTTAAACACGCCACTATGAGACACCCCATGCATCGGGGTGGGGGTGCAAGACGAGGAGGAAGGGGGCGAGGCAGGGGACGCCGTGGAAATCCTAAAAAACCTAAAGACAAAATGGCTGCCTTAGCGGCTTACTTTGTGTAGTGTGCCATGTTATTTGCTTTCTAATGTAGACATTGTCTGTTTTTACACTAAGTAAAACATGTCTTGAAAACCCAGTTTGATATGAGTGTGTTTGTTTGTGTTAATAGAATAGAAAATAATATCCACATGATCTCTATGACACAACAGTTTGAGATTTGAGCTTAGCATGCTAGCACACTATCAGCTAATAAGTTAACATTCATTGTATCATGCTACAGCAAGAAACCAGTGTACCATTTACAATGGCATTGTTAGCATTCCATAATGCTGTTATATATAGTATATTTAGCATGTTGGCATCAAGTTTAGTTTAACATTTACAGGACAAATGTCAGAATAAGCTCCACTATTTCAGCATTTTATTTAACTATCTCCACTGAGACTTTTCCATATCTGGATTATTTTAACTTTCCATTTGCACTTCACAATACAGTCATTGTAATATTACATGTTTATTTTCCCTTTTCTTCTAACATATTCATAAGGTGTAGCAGTATAGTAATATAATGCTAATGGTGTGGCCCTTTTTAATTTTTACTGAATCAACAATGGAATACACAACCAGGCAAACACTATATCACACATTCAGTCTAGACAGCTCAGAAGTCAGTTATATATATGAGGAAATAAAGAATAATATATTTTGAATTTGAATGTATTGTTAATACATATTAAGAATAATAAAATGAATCAGATATTCTGCTGTATTATTATGTGTTCTAGAAGCAGATGATATATTTGAGGTTAAAATAATATGCAGTCTGAGACTCCAGATCAGTCCAAAGATTTTTCACATTGATGAACAGGTGTGAGATCATTTCTCTATAATGTTTACAAAAGGTGCAGAATCATCAAAGTTCATGAACTTACTAATCAGATAATTAGAGGAATACATTTGATGTATTTAGAAATGTATTTGTTTGGCTTTGTTTGTGATACTACTACTAAGCAATGCCTTTTTTCCAATTTATGTCTTCAATTTTTGATCACTAGAAAAACTTGTCTACAATCTCATTCCTACGACGGCGTATTAGGGCCATATATGTTATGTTGTATGGGGGGTATTTCTGATTAAAGTTATAAATTTAAGTGAAAATAAACTCGGATATTCTCTGACATTATAAAGTTGCAAATTTGCGAGTTTCTGAGTTTAGTGAGTTTTTTCTCGCAAATTTGTCCACGTCAGTTTTCCTTTTTTCCTTATTTATTTATTTTTTATTCATATATGGCCCTAATACACCATGGTGCTTCGCTGATGAGGCTTTTCCATTATACAGTTCTAGCACTACTCGGCTCGACTCGACACACCACCTCTTTTCTTTTTTTTTTATTCCAACATTAGAGAAGGTTGATACCTTTTTTCCGGTATGTCCCTTTAAATCTACAGCGGAAGATGCGTAATGACGTAGCGGAAAGTGGCCCAATAGGAGATTTACGGCAGATCTCTAAACACTATTGATGGTGTTTATCACGGGGATAACTGCTGCCAGCCTTCTGACCATTAGCTGTACCTGAGCAGTTCTCTATGTGAGCTTTATGCCCTGTCAGTCTCTTTTGTTTCTGGCCAAAGGGTGTGTTTCCCTCAGCTGTCGGGCTGTAGTGTGTGTAGGCGTACTGAGGGACTGTTCCTACTTAGCTAGCCCAAGGTAAGATGAACAAACAGCCTTTTGCGTTGGGACCGTTACAAGTTACAAACTCAGTAACCATTCAGTTGTTTTAACGTCGACTACTTTCATGATATGGTATCGTTAATGTCTCCATTGTGACAGTTGTACCGTCAACATTAGGGTTGGTACAGTAGAGCTCAGCACACCATGTGAACAGTGTCATAACCTATGGTCATAACACGGAAAGTAAAGCAGTTTTATACGTTTGGCTGACTGTGGGCTGGTCGTCTGTTGGCAGTAAAATACAAAGTAACACGGTTGTGTTTCACAAAGTTGGTTAGCTTAGCAGCTTATAGCGTTAAATGACATGTTCAGACAGCACATAGCTCTCCTTTCCTCCGCTCAAACACAGTGCTACAAGTCATGATGTACACACTGGCTACATGTTCGCTATTCTAGCTACACATACAGTCTTTCCGGTCATTATTTTTACTCGTAAGCAGTATTGTAAGATAAAAGGTGATAGCTGCTTGTTGGATATTGAGGTTTTTAAAGTCTCACTCCACTGTGCAGAATAATGTTTAACACTAGAAGGTTGTTTATACATAGGAAAGTTATCTCTGTTGTCTGTGCTCTGATCAGATTTGAATGGGAGGGACTGTAAATGTAAACACAGTTAGCACAAAGTATTGGGGGAAAAAAAGATTAAAAAAAGTTACAAGAAACATGAAAATGTAGATATGTTAAAAATAATACTCATGATAAATCAAAATTATAAGATAGCGTAGTAATCAAAATTTCAATTTATGACATAGTAGAAATATTGACTTACAGTATCATAAGATTACCTTAGTAGACCTATGTAATCATTTTGACTTGGTTCACTAAAATTGAGTTTGACTCCTTACAATCCCAATTTTTGAAGTGATGGGAATAGCGTATCAGTGTGTGCTGTTATGATAGATCGTAACAATATTATCTGTAATATTTCTGATTTGTGAGGGCAGACTCAGATGTTCAATCATCTTCCATCACATGGCTTCAAAGTGACATTGGAATCTTAAATTGTCTTCCCTTCAGGTCTCCGCTGGTGACCTGTGAGCCCTGACCCTGAACCTGTGTTCAGCTGAGAGCTTCCTGCAGCCAGACAGCACAGGATGGAGGAGGAGGTAGCGAGGTGCTTCCTGGGGAGGTTTGTGGAGGACTTCCCAGCTGCTCTGGAGGAAGGCAGTCCGCTGCCCGTCAGCCCTCTGAGCCGCAGAGTCTCCCTGGAGGAGCTGCATGGAGAGAGTCTGGAACTGGGTCTGAGGCTGCTGGCTGCCAGGTATGACACTAAATATCCCATACATATTACACTACATGAAGAGAAGGCTGTATATTTAAAGTCTGTGTAAAGTGAATTCAGACATTTTCTTCTAAACACATTAAATAGGTCATAAATGTATTTCTAAAAAAGGTGTAAAAAGCATTTCAACCATTTAGATTTGAATTGTGGAGCTAGGCTTCACAAACTGTGTTTCAACATTTCTGTGTTCAGGATTTAGTGGGTGGGTTTATGCCAATCATTGATTTTCTGCTGCTGTAGAGGTATAAATACATTCAGCACACACTACTACTACTACAGTCTACAGTTAGCCAGTTAGCTGAGTTAGCCACCGAGCTAGCAGCTGAGTTAGCAGCAGAAAGCTCTCAGACGTAGCACATTGAAAACAAATTGCTTCATTCTTCATACGCTCCACTCAGTTAATATCACTGTTCTACACATTCTTCATCTCTGATATGAGCAAAGAGAATAAAGTCTGTTTCAGCCACAGTGTGATTTTATGATTCTTGATTCTCTCATATTAATATGAATAACTCTATTTCTATAGCACTTTTCAAAACAGTGTTACAAAGTGCTGTCCATAAAATCAAGTAAAACATAAAAAGTGCAAAGTTGAATAGCTCTGATACAAGTCGATTATAAAACATCAAATCATAAAATAGTAAAACCAACAATAGTCAGAGATCAAATATAGAATTAATTTTTTAAATTTTTTAGGGCGGTCGTCCTCCAATTGGAAGATTGGCGGTTCGATGCCTGGCTCCTCCAGTCCACATGTCCATGTGTCCTTGGGCAAGACACTTAACCCCAAATTGCTCCCGTTGCTGTGCCAACGGTGTATGAATGTGAATGAATGGTTAAATTCCTCCTGATGAGCAGGTTGGCACCCTGCGTGGTAGCTCCTGCCATCAGTGAATGTGTGTGAATGGGTGAATGACATGTGATGTAAAGTGCTTTGAGTGGTCGTAAAGACTAGAAAGGGGCTATATAAGTACAGTCCATTTACCATTTACCATAAAAAGGATGAGGACTACAGTCAGTAAGAAGGCCTTTACATTAAAGACAGTTATAAGAAGTGATTTAAAAGGTAGGAAGATAGGAAACTTTTTGACATAACAGTATTCAGTTATTCAGTAAGTGATAAAAAATAAAACAATTAAACAACCTCTTAATACTATACAACAAACAAAAAGTATAAATATGTAATACATGAGTGGGAGGAGGTACTGTCCCCCTTGGTAAGAAGACGGGTAGAAGGAACAACTAGAAGAGGCACACAGGCCATCATTAAGTCTAGTATATAGTTAGGAGCCTGAGCATGTAAGGCTTTTATGTTATCAATAAACTCTTCAAATCAATTCTAAAACTTACAGGTAGAGAATGACACATGATCCCTTTTTCTAGAATTAGTCAGGACCTGAGCAGCGGCAGAGAATTGCAATAGTTAAAGGTAAATAACTCTGTCCTGGTCCATACTAGCAGTCTGTGTATAGCACAAGTGTAGCACCCACTCTCCAATCCCACCCCTCTCCCACCTGGGATTATTATGATATTATATTATCATTATATTACTGGTATAAAATCATCTTCAAATGAAAATAATATCATTTATCGTGATTATTTCTGACACAATATATAGTTCAATAAAAGTCATTATTAAAACAGGTGGATTGGAGAGGAAGATGATGCCCACGTTTATAGTCACAGTAATCATCAGATCATCTGTTTCACTCCTAATGACTAGAGATTTAGAATATCCTGACATTTAACATGCAGCATGTGGTTAAACTGCAATAAAAGAACTGGATGTGTTTAGGTACTGTGGGACATTCTAAACACACAGCAGAACAATGAACTCACCCAAATAGGAAAACTAGTTGTAACTGTTGGAATCATATAATTTAGTATGTATTTTCTGTATCATAGTATATTTGACAGATTACACACTGAGCTTTACTGTCAGTGGACTGGAGTTAGTTCTTGTTGTGTTTGCACTATCCGCCCCATCTCGTGTGCACGCACGCTCGTGCACGTGCGGATGCATTCCTCACATTCCTGACAGCTCTGCTCTTGCCCTGCTTGTTCAGTATGCAGGGTGGGTTTCAACGCTACAGGGCCAGACAGAATCAAAGTTGCTGATCCACAGTCTAAAAGGAACATAACAACAGAACAGTGCTGCTCTCAGTACAAATGATCACATGCTGTTATTTTCATTTACAGATGATTTTAGGGCTTTTTAGAAAAGGTTACTACTTTGCAGGGTTTTTGGTTACCATTGGTTACCATTTTCTGCTGAATGGTCATTCCAATTTCCACACACGTCTTCCTAAAATTCACCCACAGTGCATTGCGATCTCAGTTATTGTCCAAAAACAGTTAAAAACACTAAATCAATAAACCACACACACAGTGAGGGTAACTGTACATGTAGATTCTGGAAGGGTCCAGCTGTTCTGGCTGACTCAGCACATCTGGATATACCATAACCTGGAACACTGAACATCTTCAAAGACATAGCAACAGTCCAGAGTACTGTGTGCTTTGATAGTCCGCAACAAACAAACTCAAATGAATGATTCTATATTTGTAAAGCTCAGTGTTCAGTAGGAATGAAGTTGCGATTTTTGCAATTTCTCAAACTTTTTCACATCAAGATGACACCACACACCCCCACCTGATAGGATTTTTGCTTTCAGATGTCCTATTACATAAAGTTTATGAAAGCCATGACCAAAGCAGTCATACATTCTGTCATAATGTTACTTATGGATGGAATGAAAGTGAGTATAAGTCATTCCTCCTCTTTGCTGAGGAGACTTTGACAACTATTGATCTAGATCAGGGATGTCAAACAAGAGACCCGTGGGCCAGAACCGGCCCGCCAAGACGTCCAATCTGGCCCACTTTCCTTCCTGTTTTCTTTTCCTTCCTTCCCTCCTGTCATCTGTCCTTCTTTCTTTCCTTCATCTTCTTTTCCTTTCTTCCTTTCCTTCCTTCTTTCCTTGTCTTCTTTTCCTTTCTTCCTTTCCTTCATAATCCCTTTTCCTTCCTTCCTTGTCTTCTTTTCCTTTCTTCCTTTCCTTCCTAATCCCTTTTCCTTGCTTCCTTGCTTCCTTCCTTCCTTCCTTTTGTCTTTCCTATCACTTTTCCATTCTTTCCTTCCTTGTTTCCTTCCTCCCATCCATCTTTTTGTTGGTAAATTTGGCTGTATGTGGCCCTTGAACCAAAATGAGTTTGACCCCCCTGATCTAGATAATGTCTCATATATAATGAAAGTGACAGGACTGTATTTTAAAAGATGACACATTGATGATGTGTGTCCATTACATACCAGGAGGGATGAACAAGGTTTCATGATGGAGTGTGTGGAGTTTTATCCTTTTTGTTTAGATGAACTCTGATAATGCTTTCATATACAAGTAGAGTATACACAGATGGTCTGAGGTCATGAGTCTGCCTTCCTACTATTAAGTAAGAACATTAGAGATGTAGAAACCTGTGGTAAGCTTGTTCTCTGTGTGCTCTCTTTTCTTCCCTGTCAGGAAGGCCTCTCATCCTGTCTGCAAAAACATCATTGTTCTCCCCACTTCCTGATTCCTGAGCCCACTTCTCTCTGCAGCAACCAACGTCACTCTGATTCTCACCAGCAGTCCTATTTTAACTTCCTGTGTTTGCTCCAGTTGACTGTCTCCTCTCTGTGCTGAGGTGGATCAGTCACCTCTGCCAGGGGCGCGGTCCACAGTCGTGTATCATTTAGTCAGTCAGCGTGTGGTGACATAATGAGACGCTGTTTGTTTTTTACAGGGGTGCTCCTGCAGGCCTCAGCACCCTCCTGTGCCAGGCTGCTCTGTCCCAACTGCTGAAGGACGACCTCTCAACTTTCTACTGTGCACAGGAAGCAGAGGCCAACCAGGAGGATGAACCGCAAGTAGCCTGTTAGTGTTTGACTGCTAAGGTTGAATGGATATGTGAGACTTGTGTGTTTCCAGTAGCATTAGTGGTTATATTAAAAGGCTCTGATTGATTCCTCGTTTATTTCTTTATGTCTCCATCAGTACTTCAGTCAGACACAGTCCAGCGTCTCTTCCTCAACAAGCTCATAGGCTTAGCGTTGGCGTGGCATCAAAAGCTTCCCAAGCTTCCAGCCTCGCGCGTCCTCCAATGCTCCGTTCACGCCATCAAGAACACGAGGAGGAAGATGGAGGACAAACACCTGGCCCTCGCTGAGTTCAACACGCTGTTTGGAATCCAGGTACTAAACACTGCTCATGAGGGTCTTTTATCTTGTTATTCCAAAACTAAAGCAAGACCGATATATCAGTAAGCCAATATTATCGGCTGATATTGGCTTATCACAGATATATCACTATCGTCATACGTTGTCCAACATGCACTGATATTTTTTAATGTTATATAGGCAGTGTTTTATGTATATTTAATCCTTTTTCTTAATTCAAGTTTAATATATACGTACATGTTTTTTTGTTGTATGTGTTTTATTATTTATAACAATGTATAATGATAAAATTCCCAGTGAGGTTTACTGTTTCAGTGCACTGTTTATAGTTAAAGTCTGTGTAAAGTGAGAATAAATATGTGTTCTGAGTTTGACATACCACAGAAAAGTGTGTTGTTAACCACCCTGCCAAATTTGAATGATTAAAAAAATCACCAAATATATGAAAAGTTGTGTAAAATGTGGCAACCGAGTTCGATGAATCCCCGCCCCCTACCAAGTGTCACCTGTCAATCAAAGTCACCACTTCTACCAGAAACATGGATGCTATGTCTGAGAGCTTTCTGCTGCTGGCTCAGCTGTTAGCTCGGCTACTAGCTCGGCGGCTAACTCAGCTAACTGGCTAAATGTAGACTGTAGTAGTAGTAGTGTGTGCTGAATGTATTTATACCTCTACAGCAGCAGGGGCGGGTTTATGCTAACGTAACGTGGCAGTGATTTTCAGACCTGCCCACTAAACCCAGTTTGTGAAGCCTAGCTCCACAATTCAAATCTAAATGGTTGAAATGCTTTTTACACCTTTTTTAGAAATACATTTATGACCTATTTAATGTGTTTAGAAGAAAATGTTTGAATTCACTTTACACAGTCTTTAAAGTGTAAAATATCATGACTGCATTAAATATCTTTATCACATGGATTTGATAACCACATTGCAAAAAATGTGCATTTTATAAACATATTCTCTATATATAAGATTATTGGGCGATATATCTATCTGATTTTTTTTATTCCCTAATATTGTTATCCGCTGTCTCTCCACGATGCTCCAGGATGGGGTGGAGCGTGCCTACTACGGTGTGTTTGACGGACACGGGGGCGTGGATGCAGCCACCTACACCGCCACTCACCTCCATGTGGCTCTGAGTCAACAGCACACACTGCAGAGCGACGCAGCTGCAGCCTTTAAAAGCGCCTTCACACGAACTGATGACATGTTTAGAAGCAAAGCCAAGAGAGAGGTACTGAAGCATCATGAACACACCGCTCACCTTATCATCACATTATAAAAGTAATGATGAATTGCAAATGAATGAATGAGTGAAAAGTGTTTAAAAATATTGCTTTTATGCACGTCTTTAGAGCTGCAACAATTGGGCGGTGGACAGCTATTAAATTAATGTAATCTGTTAATCAATAATCGATAATCATAATCAATTAATCATTTTGATCATTAAAAAAAAAAAGAAAATGTTTAAATTCTGATTCCAGCTTCCTAAATGATTTACTGATGTCCTCAGTCCTATGACACTAAACTGTGTGTGTGTGTGTGTGTGTGTGTGTGTGTGTGTGTGTGTGTGTGGTCAGCGTCTGCGTAGTGGCACTACAGGTGTTGCAGTGCTGATCCAGGGTCAGGAGCTCACAGTGGCCTGGCTGGGAGACTCGCAAGCAATACTGGTCAGAGAAGGACTGGCTGTAACACTCATGGACCCCCATAAACCAGACAGAGAGGTAGACACACACACACACACACTCTCACACACACACACACACACACACACACACACACACACACACACACACACACACACACACACACACACACACACACACACACAGAATGTATGTTCCAGCATGTTTGACACATGTATTCCATTAGAACAGTTGAGCCCACCATAGTGATTCTAACATGAACACTGGAGATTAAAGTGAAACAAACTGACATTTGGCATCAGTCAGGCATCTATAATTGTGTTGCTAAATTAGCTAAACTGAGAAGCAAATGAATGAATTAGACATAGATTTGTCCCTCTGGTGTCAGCCAAATGTGACAAATCAGTTCATTATAATGAATGAACTGTGATGAATGGAATAACACAGTAAATCCACACAGAGCTTTTCCTTGAGGTCAACTTTTGCGGTGTTTAACATGTAAATTGGTGCAACAGAAGATAAAAAGATGAGAACATTTGGGACTTACGGGCCTCCTGCAACACTGTTTTGCTTATTTATATCTCCTGAGAATGGTGTGCAGAGTGGAAAAGCAACTATAGTCATACAACAAATGACTGCAGGTGACAGTATAATATGAATATGTGATCAGATGTGAACCGTGTCTTCTATCCTCTGTCCAGGATGAGAAGCAGAGAATTGAGGATCTCGGTGGCTGCATCACCTTCATGGGTTGCTGGCGCGTTAATGGCACGTATGCTGTATCCAGAGCTATAGGTAAGTCCATCTCTGCTGACAAAGAAGACAGCAAATCAGCTTTGTCATTTCTATGTCCATGCTGGGGTTAATACAGGAAATTGTCAAATACTGAGAGAAGCCGCGACTTGCAAGATGACTCTATTTCCTCACGTTAACTAACTCGGCTCATGAAACACTGTACTTGTGAGAGGACTGTAGGACTCACTATTCTATCCATCCGTCTTCTGCTGCTTATTTGGGACGGGGTTAACGTGGCATTAGACTAAGAGTAATGAGACCCAGACATCCTTTTCCCAGGCAACACCCTCCAGCTCCTCCGGCGGAATCCTAAGGCGTTCCCAGACCAGGAGAGATATATAGTCCCTCTGGTATGTTCAGGGTCTGCTGCAGGGTTTCCTACCAGTTGGACATGCATGGAAAACCACAGTTAGAATGATAAGGACAAAGTCGTGCAGTGGGGTGTATTTCTTCACAATTCAAACTGGTTTTCAGAAGTATCACAGCAACAGCGCCCAGTTGGTCGAATGGTTAGAGCGTATGCCACATACGCACCCGACCCTGGTTCCAATCCTGGTCGGAGGTCATTTGCTGCATGTTTGGTGTGCCTTAGGGCTCACGTTTGGGACATATTTTATTGTCTTTGTTAGGCATGGGCCATTATGAGATTCTGGCGGTATGTGTGGTACCGTAAGCAAAAATATCATGGTGGTACCGCGATGACAGCTCTAAAATGTTCCTAAAAGGAAGAAAAATAAAGACAGACATGTTCATTTAACCTGAATATACACTGTAATGACAGTGTGAGGGGTCGTGATACTCTGCAGCTGCACCACCTGAGGGATTTCTGACCTTTCCACTTCCTGTCTTTGACCAGACTAAAAACAGCTCATACATTAGGAACGGTATGACAGAACATTTGGTGGTTTCGGTTATCGTGAATTTTCATATCGTGGTATACCTTGAACACGGTTGTCATCCCATGCCTAGTCTTTGTACACACAGATCCTTGTCACTGTGTCTCAGCACATGTCAAAACAAATTCTGCCACCTGCTGGTTCCTTCTGGGATTACATCAAGCCTGTTGCAAAGAATCAAGATGTCTGCTTTGAAGGTATTTTAAGCAGCACACCACAAAGCTGGTGACATCATGTTATCAGCTTTAAATATTTTCCAGAAATACCATCTTTAACTTTTAAAGACACACACACACACACACACACACACACCATGTTGCACATCCCTTCATCTCATCACACCTGGATTGTTGTAACCCTAACCCTCTTTATGGACTCCACACTGTACAGACGTCAGCTTCCAGACTTTTAACCACAACCAAGACATGTGATCACAGCACTCCTGTTTGAACCTCATTATACTGTCTCCCAGTAGCTTTTACAACAGACGTTATGACTTTTATGACTGTTTTTTTTCTGACTGTGTTGACAAAAACACACTTTTTTAGATGACATGCATGAGTTCTTTACAGGAGCCATCTTGTTTTCCCTCTGTTGTTAGCTACCTGACTTCTTAAATTGCTTACATTTATTTCATCAATTAGAAGAATATTCCACATACAAAAGAGACAGTGTTGACACATCATGGTTGTGACACCAGCAACATCAATAAATATGTAAAAAATAACAAACTTACAGGAGCTTGTTTGACCATGTTTCATTCATCAGATGTGCAAAATGGAAAGAGTGTCCTCAGGAATATAACTGACCATAAAGTTGTCTGATTTTATAGCTTATTTATCTGACAGTGTTGACAAAAACTTGGGACACATTTTTGGCAACCACAAAATTAAAGTATTGTTGAAATGAACTGACTTTAGTTTTTAATGCTTTTTTCAATTCACTCTTTCATCTGGTATATATATTATACATTTGGAATAATTGGATGGGTTCAATTTCTCAGTATAGAATTTGTGAAATTTGTGATTTACTGAAGGTAGATGAACAAGTAACACCACATATCATCAGTGGGTGGTGTTAGCCATACAGAAGCCATTCAGCTTTCTCTTCTTTTTATGGAATGTTACTAGAGTGCCTTTTATGGCTAGTTCAATCAATCAATCAATCAATCAATCAATCAATCAATCAATCTTTATATATATAGCGCCAAACCACAAGAGTCATCTAAAGGCACTTTACACATAGAGCAGATTTAGACTGTACTCTTTAATTTAATTAAAGACCCAACATTCCTACATGAGCACGGTTGGTGACAGCAGCAAGGATCATCTCTGTTTTGGTTGCTGGTATTGTAGTCAGCAGCTACTGTACACTGGTTCAGTGTGATGATGCTAACCACACATCCACATCTCCCCTGCAGGTGACTTTGACCAGAAGCCCTATGTGTCTGGAGATGCTGACTGCTCCACAATCCAGCTGTTGGGTGGTGAGGACTATGTGTTGCTGGCGTGTGACGGCTTCTTTGATGCAGTCAGACCTTCAGAGGTCCC
Source organism: Scomber japonicus (assembly GCF_027409825.1). Classification (NCBI taxonomy): domain Eukaryota; kingdom Metazoa; phylum Chordata; class Actinopteri; order Scombriformes; family Scombridae; genus Scomber; species Scomber japonicus. The sequence goes on along the minus strand of NC_070586.1, from coordinate 39,061,087 downwards.
TCAACTGGTCCTGGATGCTCTCCAGCAGCCCACCGACACCGAGGCAGGAGGAAATGCTCTGCCGGAACTGTCCGAGGACGCTATTGGACAGAGAGTTGCTCAACAGTTGGTGGCTCACGCCAAGGCAGCTGGTTCCAGTGATAACATCACAGTGATGCTGGTGTTCCTTCGTCCTCCACAGCAGCTGCTGGCTCAACACTCCACCTCAGGAAGTGCACAAGCAACTCTGGATTCCACTTCCCAAGATGCAGCACAGAAGTAAAGGAGAGGGTTTGCTGCCAAGACACCACTGCCAAGCTACTGCCTGACTCAGCATTTTTCAGACTTTTTCTTATTTAGTCAGAAACGCTGCACACTGACAGAATTGTTCTGAATCTAACAGAAAACATGAACAGACAGCTTTGAAGGGAAAGTGCTGATTAAACGGTGTTATGACCATTTAATAAAGTGTGAAGGCTGATGCAGGGACAGATAAACCTAGCTGAGCCCCATACTTAACCTGTTACCTTCACCTACAAACCAACCAGTATTACACTGGAATGATAACCCTCGCTAGATTCATTCATTCATTCAGTCCTGATTTTAACCTGAGTATTGACTGTTTCCTGTGATAGTGACTCTTTCTAAAGAGCTTTGTGTTTGTGTGATTCTCTGATGGAAGCAAAGAAAGGTCAGAATGATTTGAATCAGAGGAAACTGAATAATTCCATCACTATAAGTCTTAATGTTGACATTGAAATTCCTTAATATATCAATTTGAGAATTAAGCATTCACTTGTTATTAAGTTTCATGGTCAAGTATCCATCTGATTCTGAAGATTTCAAGTCTTTTTTGCCTTTCTTTGCCTCTTTATTCACTGTGTGCCAGAAACTAAAGCTTGTCCTCTTTCCTGTCATGACAGTCTGTTACCTTTTTTAAGCTCTGTACTAATATTCACGGTTGAGTTCTCATCCATATCATCTTAACCATACATGTATGCATCATCAGTATTAATGTTCTTTTTGATTTGCACTCTGTGTCTGTGAAAAAAACAAAAACAAGTCTCAGTCACTCAGGACCTGCAGTGGGTTTGGATTCACACTGACATCATTAACAGCTGAGTGAAATATGTTGTTGTTGGGTTGCAGTGGACATTTTCATTCTCAAATATGCCTTCAAGAACTTCCATATCTGTAACGCCGAGCAGTGTTACTATAAAAAGAATGCACTGTACACACTAGAGGAAATGACTGGATTAAGTCAGTAAATCTGTCGTTGTAATTATGAATGAAGTGGAGACTTTTTCTATTTCTGAGCTTCACAAAGAAAAGGGAACAGCAGCGATCAGAGAGGCAACTGAACAGTCAGTATTTTTATTTTAAAGGTCAACAAATGTGCCAAAACATAAGCCTGGTATGAGGTGAGGTAGTTTTGATGTAGAACAGTTTTTATACTGAACAAACTGACAGTATTTCTGACTCCTGTGTTTGATTCTGCATATCCTTAAATAACCATTCTTAATCTTGTCTTAATCATGTTGAGATTAATATCAACATTTGAGCTGTAATGGTTTTTTGGATTTTAATAACACTGTAATATTCAGTTTTATTCCTACAATTTTATCTTTGAAAATAAAGTTTGATTTGCTGATAGTTGGTTGTCTTCTTTTATCTGTGAGTTTGTCCTCTGTAAACCTTAATGGAGAGACAGATTTTAAGCAATTGCTGTATACCAACACTAGAGGGAGACATAATGACCAGATTGTCAGCATATACCATTATTTATTATCCTAGGATAATAATGATCTTTATTTATAGAGCACTTTTCAAAACAGTATTATAAAGTGCTTTACAAGGCAGCAGATAATTCGATAGATAAAAGAAAAATAGATAAAACAAGATAAAACTCAAATAAAATCAGGAAAGGTTAAAAGTATGTTTTCAGAAGAGATTTAAAACTCGGGACCCTGACTGCAAACGCTCTTTAGTGTTCAGCTGGGCCTCTGGAACAGACAGTAGACCTCTGCCCAAGGATCTCAAGATACAGACTGGCATGTAGGGTGTTCAGAGGTCTAAAATGTAGCAGGGGGCAAGACCATGAAGAACTTAAACTTAAAATCTATCCTAAAACATACTGGGTGTAAAGATGTGAAAAATAAGTGTAATATGATCCCGCCTCTTAGCTCTGGTTAAAAGCCTGGCAGCTGAATGCTGTACAGTCTTGAGACGATTTATAGACTTTAGTGAATGCTTTATATAAATAAGGAAGAATAATGGCCAAAGAATGGAGAACAGATGAGTGCAGAGGCTTGTCTTCCACATCCTGTAGTCATTTCAGTGAAGTGAGTGGGACAGCCTGTGTGCACCAGTTCATATTCACTTTTTTGCACCATTTATTGTACTAGCAAATGATCTTAAAAGCTTTGTGAATACGAGATCAGAGCAACAGAAGATATAAAAGATTGATGAAACATTTGATATACAGTGGTGGACGAAGTACACAGACCACGTACTTGAGTAGAAGTTGAGATACCTAGTGTAAAATATTACTCCAGTAAAAGTGAAAGTGCTCCCTTTAAATGTCGACTTGAGTAAAAGTATAAAAGTACTTGGCTTCAAATGTACTTAAGTATCAAAAGTAAAAGTAATTTGGTGTAATGTAGTTCCAATGTCTTGGTATGTCCTTTATACACTCAATCAAGTCATTTAAGGTTAAAAAGCCCACTAACACCACCCTGAAAACAAAATGTTTTCCATTTGTGATATCTGGTATTGATATCTTTTGAAATTATCATAAGCACATCATACTAAATGGAAATCACCTGATTAGGAATTAATAGGGAGGGGGAAAACCACACTAGACACATATTTCTTTAACTTCCATGTGTTGGCAGGGCAGGCTACTGGACAGCGAAACTTTGTCAAATGAATGCTAATAGAGATATGGATGGAGGAGAAGGCAAGTTGGGACAAGTAGCCAGGTAGGGGGCCGGGCCAAAACTGCTCGACACACGATGTGTTCTGATTGGTACACTTGCGGTGCACGTTCATTTGGACCTGTCACAGCAGCTGGTCATGCATGCATGTTGTGGAAAGGAACATGGAAAGGAACGACAGGTTTTTGGAAAGTAGTTGAGTAAAAAGTAAGATTTTCCTCTTCCAAATGTAGTTGAGTCAAAGTATAAAGTCTCACAAAACAATGATACTCAAGTAAAGTACAGATCCGCTAAAAAGTTACTTAAGTACAGTAACGAATTACTTGTACTTGTACGTTACTGTCCACCACTGTTGATATATTACTGCACCTCAAAAACAAACTCTCACAGTAACTCGATGTCACAACTAAACCATGATATCAACAAAGATTTAACCTCCTGCGACCCTATGTCTTCATATGGGAACATTGCATTTTGGGCAGTGTTGCGGGTAATGAGTTACAAAGTAACGGATTACAGTAACAATATTACTTTTTAGGGTAACTAAGTAAAGTAACGCATTAAACTAAAAATATCGGTAACTACACTACTTTACTAGACTATAGTAACGTGCTTTTCTGCGTTACCCTGCCTTGTTTGCCTGTGTGTAAAGTTCTGATCTGTTAAGTGGTGTGTGTGCATGCGCGTTGCTTGTGTGTGTGCTTGCCTGGGCAGTGCACTGTTGTCATGGAGATCGATTTGATTTGAGTGACGTCGCTGCCGGTGCGAAGGAGGGAAGTGGAGATGGAGATGGAGACGCCGGAGAAGATAGGGGGTTTGGGCCAGTGGTGATATGCACATTACTTCCAGTTTATTTCTCGACAAGACAAAAATATCCGTGTGAAATGCACTCTATGTCCTGGCGACAAGTGTTTTTCAACTGCTGCCACGTCAATGAGCAACCTAGCTAGCATGCATGGCAATACAAAACTTGTGGCCAAAGATCCTGCTCGTCGGTCATTTGAAGGAGTCACTGAGCAGCCGACCCGCACTGTGGCTTTTACAGTGAGGTCTTCGAGCGCAGCAGGTAACACAAAAAGAAATTAACAGGCTAGTTGCAGGGTTCATTGTAGAAGACCATTGAATCGCCCAGGTTTAGAAAAATATTAGATAAAAATACCCGCGACCCTGCATTTTCTGTTTCCTTTTTATGGGCTTAAGTGCATTTCTGTTTTATTTTATGGGATAAAGTGACCTCTATGTTTATATTTTTCTTTGACCACTTTCATTGACGCCTGTGTTTTGAAACTTGTGTGTTCATTGACCCCATTATAGCCTCCTTTAAGCTGTTGTTTGTGGCTTTTACAGTGAGGCATATTTCTTTGTGAAGACAGGGATAGTGTTCTTTCATATGGTTTTACATGCTATTTTGTATACAATAAACACTATGTGGGCAGACTAAGTGATGTTTTTCCATGTATCTACACGGAAATGGGAAAGTAAAGTAATAAGTAGTGAAGTTACTTTTCAAATCCAGTAACTAGTAAAGTAATCTCATTACAATTTACAGAAGTAACTAGTAACTATTAACAAATTACTTTTTTTGAGTAACTACCCCAACACTGATTTTGGGTTTTCTGGACCTTGCATTTCATTCTGCTTAACTTTGACCTGTTGATCTCGTTCGTACGGGCTTTTTTGTGCCACCTAGTGGTAGCAAGAGAACTTCTACAGGAACCGTCCTCTCACTCGGCCCTCTCAGTGGCCGTGTCTCCACTGCAGTGTAGGACCCTCGGTAACGTCATGAGTTTTGATCGCCACGTAATCGTTGTGCGATTACAAACCCCCTCTGAATCTCTTCGGTGCCGTAGACAGCAATCAATGACTGCACCTCCATTTGTCGTACATCCTCTTGCTGTTTTCTTGTTGTTTACAGCGGTGTCTGCTAGGCTAGTGCTCCCCTTCTGCTGGATTTTAAAAATGCCGGTTGTTTTGGTGCTTTCTGATGGCGTCAGAGCTCTAGGTTTAGCCAATCAGCGCCAGGTTAACCTCAAGCCCCACCCAGGAGCTTTTCAGGGCCGAACGGAGTACCTACCCTGGAGTAGGTACTCCGTTGGCCCCCGTAAAAGTACCTGTAAATGGCCCTGCAGGGGAGGTTCCTGCAGTGGAGACACACACCAACGGGGCTGGCACTGTAAAATTACCCCGAAGTTCCTGCAGTGGAAACGCGCCCATTGTCCCCATGTGAGGACTTTTTTTTTTTTCAAAAACTACTTCCTGTTAAAAGACAATGCTTAGTTTTAGACCTTATCAGGTCCAACTGATCCCAAATATCTAGGAGAAATGATCATACCAAACAAAAGCTTGGGCCACAAGAGGTTAAATCAAGAAACTATTGTGGTGGAAATCTAACAAAATAAAGGTTTGACATAATGACCAAGTTGTCTTTATGTTATTGTAAGAAGTACTGCAAAGGGCCAGTGTACAGTCATGACAGAGTGTAAGTGTAGACTGATGCTGGTTAAAAGAATGTTCATACTTTTTATACAGCAAAGAAACAAAGGAGGCAGAGTCAAGATGTGCATGGGTGTACTGGGTGCTATCAGGAACTGTCCAACTGCATGAAACTCATTAGTTCTGTTAAGGAGGAACAGCTGTGTTATTTAAGGACAAGTTACCAATGATTCCCTATCAACACAACATCAAAGGTGAAGCAGACATGTGAGGATAGATTTTACATTCCAGGCTAATAAGATTGTCAATGCTAATGTAATTTTTCTACTACACTATTTCAAACCAAAGTTAGAAGAACATTTAACATAAAAGAAGGACTTTGACCAGACAAGGACCCTCGGATACATCAGTGTGGTTTTCTAACGGCGGAGGGAACGACGGTGACCCGACGGAGGAGCGGCGAGTGAAGGTGGACGCTGATCTGCTGGACAGGTGTGTAACATCAGACATTCAGCTCACTGTCTAGTTAGTCATGATATGTTGTTGTTGTGATGTTATCTGTAAAGTAGCAGAGTTGTTACTACAGCTGTTTGACATTAACGTTAGCAGCGTGCTAATGTTAGCTTCACAGCTAACCTCAAACCTGGTACATCCAAAACAAAGTATGGAGTTACAAGGTTTCCACCTGACAGCAGCGTTATCCAATCAGAATAAAATAGAAGTTGTTTGCTGGGAGATGAGCTTCAGTGCCCAGGGGCCCCTAGTGATTATAATACAGCCTTGCTTTTGACAATATAAAACAGAACATATAGAGTTAAGATATGATTTAGTTTTCATTAATCTCAGTGTGAGCATATTCTACTGAGAGCTGAGGGGAAGCTCAGGTTCAGTTTGTGAAATAAAACAACACAAAAATTACTATCAAAAGTTTTATTTTCTGTACCAAAATATTAAACATAAATACTAATGATGTATTTCATATATATACATATAAGTTACAGAAAAAAACATTATTGAGTATTTATATGTTGACAACAGTGAGAAACAGCAGATTGAGGGTTTCAGTGAAGATACAGCAGCTCTACATGGTGGAGGTGCTCTGGAGACTGATTGAGCTCTGAGTACTAGTTTGGCTGGAAGTGGTCGTCGTGCTCACAGATCTGTTCTTCCTCAACCTGAAACAACAGCACATTGCACTGTTAGTAAAAAGCAGCAGAGATATGAAACATGAGCATGAACAGCGTTCTGTTATCTGAAGTGTGTGAGGTCAAGCTCATCTTACCTGCTCATGTTTTTCAGAATGGTTTTTCCCAGCGGTGACTCTGGATTCACACACTTCTGCTTATCTTCTGTTGTTGTGATACTGGAGGAGAAGAAAGAGGCATGTTAGAGGAAAGCTGAGCATTGCAGAAGAATGACATGAATGTGGCTTCATTCAGCTCATGAACTTACATAATCTCTGTCTTTGGACAGTAGATACTTGGGTCGTGTATGAGTATTCCCTTGATGATCTTTGGGTCGGTCCGGCCGACATAACTATAACACTTGCATCGACTAGATCTGTGGCCTGGTTGTCCTGCAGGAAGAAAAGATGCAACATTATTAGCTCATCATCTTTACAGTCACTTAACAGACTTCAGAGGCAGAATGGAGAAAAAAAAGTATATATACATATATAAACACTATAATATATTGTAACACTATAACACAGGCTCCATAAATCACAGAATACTAACCTTGTACACAGAGGACAAGCAGGCAGGTGAGGAAAACAGTGAAGGCTGAGTTCATGGTTGTGTCTGTAGTCGGCTGCTGATGTACACTCCAGTGTCTGTCCTCAGTCTGGACTCCTGATGGTTCAGCTCTAAGGATTTCCCTCCTTTTTATATCCAAACACAGGGCTGTCTTTCAGTATGACACAATACTTTTACTTGTGTGCCTTTGCTTTCTCTTTCCTCTAAGGAGCCGGTTTCTCAGAATCACTCACACTTCCTATCCAGAGGCTTTGGCTGTACACAGTGACTTCTTCTTTGTGATATTGCATATGTGAAGAAAAGCACTTTGAGGAAATCAGTTCAATTAATTACAATCCTAACCCTCATTCAATCATAATGCTTGCATACAATAAAATATAGTCTTGTCAATATATCATGACTTCATACCTGCACCATTCCTTCAAACTGATGTCTTGTGCACTACTTTTTTTTCCTGCAAACTTTAAGACCCTCACTAGAGGGACATATTTGAACACTGCTTGGCTCTCAGTTTGGTTTAACAGGTGAGTACTGGAGGTTCCCAACTTTTCTGTTCCTTTAACACAAGCTGGCCTGTAGGCCATGACTCATTGAACAGCCCATTTTTCAGCTGGCTAACATAACAGAGACAGAAGTCACAAAGGTTCCAAAACAAAAGATGTATATGGTATCGACACAAATTTCATAAAGACATATTCTCATGCATTGCTTAAACCCATTACTCATCTGGTTACCTTATCAATTAACCAGAACAAAGTCCCGTCAGGAGGTGGCCACGGTGACTCCCATTTTCAAATCTGGCTCCAAAACACTGGAAGCCAACTACAGACCAATCAGTATACTACCAATTATTTCCAAGGTAGCTGAAAAATGGGTAGCGAACCAACTGATCGCACATCTGGACGACGGTCTCACTCCACTGCATCCTATGCAGTTTGGTTTCAGGGCACACCATTCCACTGAGTCAGCAAATTGTATGTTCATTGAAAAAACTAAGTGTCTGTTGGACAAGTTCCCATGTGTTAGTGCTGTATTTCTTGGCCTTAAAAAGGCATTTGACACGGTCGACCACCAAGTACTTTTAAACAAGCTCACATTTTTTAATTTCTCTGATAACACGATGCTATGGTTTAAATCATACCTATCAAGCAGAACTCAATGTGTAACTGCTGACGGGGTCAAATCGCCTCTGTTGTTTTCACTATACATAAATGACCTTCCAGATGTATGCAGACGATGCAGTCATTTTTACTCACGATTCCAACTCTGACATTACTTCCAGCAAACTAACAAACGCTTTAACTAAGGTACAAGACTGGCTTAATAACAACTGCCTTATGCTCAATACAAAAAAAATGGTTTGTATGACTTTCACCAAACGACCAATAAACCAGAACAGATCAAACGTATTCATTGGAGGAGAGGAACTTGAATTGGTAACCCAGTTCAAGTACCTTGGTGTTACACTAGATTCAAATCTCACATTTAAAAAACACATCAAAAAAGTGGCCAACACAGTAAGATTCAGCCTGCAAAACAAATCAGACCCCTCATCTCGTCTGATGCAGCTAAATCTTACCTTCACTGTATGATTCTGTGCCATATTGAATATTGTTTTGTGGTATGGTCGTTTGATGGTGTCACCACACTGAAACTGATTGAACAACTATATAAAAAATCTATTAAGGTATTTTCCAGAAAATCCTATTCTTCTCATCACTGTCCAATTCTTGCGAGGTACAACTTTTAAAAGTTTTAAAAACAGCTGTCTTATCTATAAAACCCTCAATGGGCTGGCTCCTCCCCCGTTAGAGGATTTTTTTAAACGGAGAGACAACACACTCAGCACCAGATCTGCCTCCAGAGGGGACTGTGAGGTGCAGTTCAGACGTAGCCATATAGGCCAAAACTCATTAACTGTCAGGGGCAGTGCATGTTGGAATAGTCTCCCAACTCCGATCAGAGATAGTTCCACTTTTACTGCTTTTAAAAAACATCTTAAAGAATGGTTACTGTCCCACCAAATATGCACCCATGAATAACATACTGACTAGCACTTTAATACAGTATTACTGTATTTCTCACTGTATCCTATCCTTTACTGTATCCTATGGTATAATTGCTGCTAACATTGTGCCTTCTTTTATATGTATGCAGGTGGCAATGTCATGCAACATGGCATTGTTATCTGTTTTTTTTTTAACTTCTGTTGTTATTTGTTTTTATGGTATGTCTGTCTTTTAATGTGAGGACTATGGGTGGAAATTAGCCTTGAGCTAAACCCGGTATATTTACAAGACATCATTGCATCAATTGTCCATTAATATGCATTGTCCTCGGCAAATAAACAATAATAATAATGACCAAAACAGGAACAAGGGCAGTTCTAGGAGAATTGAATGGTTAATAAAAAGGCTGTAATTTGTTTTTGTGGCATCTGCCTTCATGTCTACCCTTTTCCTTTCTTTTTTTGTTTTGTTTTGTTTGCTGCATTGTTTTTATGTAGAAAAAGGTCCAATTGATTGTCTTCAATCTGCAATCTTCAAATGTCATGAGGTCATCTTTGTTTTTGCTCCAGGATATCATGCAAGAGATCATTTCCATGATGGGGTTTTAGAGGAAACGCTGACCGTTTTAGTGAAACTAGCTGATTTTCATTTCCCATTCAACCAGCAACCCAAAAGTCTATGCAGACAAGACAAGACTTTAATGTATAAGAAGTCATTTATATCTTTATTCTGTGTCAGCAGACATCATGTGATAAGGTCTTTTGAGTAATGATCTTTTTGGATAATTGAAACATATAGCCTTGTCAATTTATCATGACTTCATACCTGCACCATGGTCATGACCAAAACAGTAAAAACAGACACAAAAAAGCCTCCAAATGGATTTATTGTGATAAAGAAAATTAACTGAGGAGAAAAAACTTTGGTGTGAGATGTGTTGGTCACTGGCTTAAATGTAGATGTGTACATGACATGATGTATGGAGTGGCAAAGAAATGAAACCAAACAAGAACAAAAAAGTCTTGCAGGCAGGAGGAAGAAAGCTATGCTGAAAGCTTCTCTTTTTTAAAGCAAATATACAGTAAATGTTACACAAGTCATCAAACTGACTCACTTATGTCAGTCACATTGCAGTACTTACAGTATCTACAGTCTGCTAACATTATCACCACAGCCACCAGGCAAAGTAAGGCTATAGCAGTTAAATGCTGGAGTGTATCAAGTTTATAAATGGTGCATTTTCTTTCTCATTAATATATTAATCACTAATCCATTAATATAGAAAAGTTCAGAAATGATTGGCAGCCAGAGTTGAGCTTTGACATATCTCAAGCTCTCTGAGTAGCATGTCTTAATAATATACATCGGTACTCAATTATAACAAGACACATTCTAGTACAGTTTAAAGTGGTTCATAGATTATATTATTCAGGTGTTAAGATAAGAACATTATTTCCATATTTATCTGCTCTATGTAACAAATGTTAAGTAAGAGGCTTCCCTTGCAAAGTAACTATGATCAATTCCTCTGATCTGCAGTCTTTGACTTCTTTTCCAAAGCTTTCACAAGGAACCTGGAACACAAATCTCTTGCATATAGGAGCTGCAGAAGACCCTCAGTCCAGCCATAGGACACATAGATGTCCACTGATGATGGGCTCTGTCATTGCCAAGAAACTGAAACTAGAGAAGGAAGATGGACTGCGTGCCTACTTTCATAATGTAGTTGAGAGAAACTGGTGATAATCTGCTCTTTGAACAACCAACAAACTAACCTAACCAAACCAACCCTAACCCTGACAGACTTATGTCTGAAAAATCTGTGAGCCAGTTTTGTTTGTTTTGACACTTCTAGGAGAATTGAATGGTTAATAAAAAGGCTGTAATTTGTTTTTGTGGCATCTGCCTTCATGTCTACCCTTTTCCTTTCTTTTTTTGTTTTGTTTTGTTTGCTGCATTGTTTTTATGTAGAAAAAGGTCCAATTGATTGTCTTCAATCTGCAATACAATATAGAAGTTAATTTATTAAGTCCTACACATGTAAGAGGATTTCCGAAGTTGCATCATCTCCCTCTTCAAATGTCATGAGGTCATCTTTGTTTTTGCTCCAGGATATCATGCAAGAGATCATTTCCATGATGGGGTTTTAGAGGAAACGCTGACCGTGTTAGTGAAACTAGCTGATTTTCATTTCCCATTCAACCAGCAACCCAAAAGTCTATGCAGACAAGACAAGACTTTAATGTATAAGAAGTCATTTATATCTTTATTCTGTGTCAGGAGACATCTTTTCAAGCATTGCACCTTTGTGATAAAGTCTTTTGAGTAATGATCTTTTTGAAAAATTGAAACATATAGCTTGTAAAATTTATCAGGACTTCCGTGCTGTCTGGCACAGAGGTTCATGCGTTATTACTCATTTGGTTGTGATAGTTATGTTTAATTTCAAGAATAATACGAAAAAAAGGTACTTGTATTTTAAAATGATAGTGTGTTAAGGTGTGTGATTTTTAAAAATATGCCTATGTTGTTAGTTGCTGGATTTACCTTATTTTAATTTCAGTCTTCGCCATCAGATGTAGAAAACAGTTAAAAGTTATGAATGAAGTTTTCTCATGAATCGTGATTTAGTCGGGTGAGTACACAGTTACATGACAGTAGTTAGACAGTGGACAGTAGTACATCTTTAAAATAATGAGCATTGTATTGTGAGATTGTTAGCAGACAGTAGTGTACATGTCATGGACACTACTTTTTCATTCCATGCAGGATTATTTGAGGGCTCTATATAGTGGAGACATTTACACACTTAGCATTCGGACACTCAAATAAAACGGGGGAGGGTAAATGTAGTGCACTATATATGAAATATAGAGTGATTTCGTCACAACCCGATGTTAGTCACACAAGTGTTCACATAATTTCGAAAGAAGTTTATCTTAGAGAAGGATGGCTTCTGTATTCAACATTAAAAGTCATCAAAAGTCATCAACTGTCCCAGCAGTATATAACAAATGCATTAGTTTTGTTTTGTGTTTTCTTTCACACGGTTAAATACAACCTACTGTACTGTGAAGTCTGTCTTTACTCAATGTTAATGCACTTCACTCTGGAATTCTTTCACATATACAGCTTGTTCTTCTAATAGTGTGTGGTGTTACAGTAAATCAGAGGCAAGCAGATCACAGTTCGATATATATTTATTTGCACTAGAACGTTCCGATCAACAAGCCCCAGACTAGATTCACTGTGGGAAAACCGCAATGAGAGAAGAGAGAAGAGGAAGGGACAGGAACAGGAACAGCTATGATAGATGATTTGGCTGTGATAGTTTAATTTCAATAATTTTTTTAAATTGTTACTTCTATTTTTAGAATTATAGTGTTAAGATATGTCTACATTGTTAGTTGTTGGATTTACCTTATTTTAACTTAGGTCTTTACCATCACATTCAATTTAATTCAGTTGAATGCCTTTATTGTCATTGCACAGCTATACAACACAATTGTGTGATCTCTGTGGCTAATAACACATAAAAACAGCAACAGACAATTAACATAAACCAGCAAACAATGAGACACATATAATACACTATGGGTAAAATATGAGTCACACGTGCAGTCAGGGCCGGTCAACTATGTAACACCACTTGGACAAACACTGTCACTATAGGTTGAATAGATGTATGACATTAATGTTTCAACCTCGTAAAAGTTCAACACAAGTTTTTTTCTGTTCATATGTACTACCAGAGAATTATTTACACGATCTGAGAGCCAAGTGGCCAATGCCAGTCACATTTTTTTTTACACATGTCTGATCTGAGTCAGCAGCTGATGTAACTGGGACTTTTTTCTTTTTACTTAGATCTTCAGCTGTCTTCAAAAAATCCCTTTAAGGGAACACTTGTGAGTATTTATGTGATCAGAGGCAAGCAGACTACAGTTGAATAAATATTTATTTGCACTAAAACAGGCAGATCAACAAGCCCCAGACTAGATTCACTGTGGGGAAAAACCACAATGGGAAAAGATTAATGTATTATTGGGATTCTTGTTGGCAGTTATATAGGTTTAGAAAATCACCCATGTCCAAAGGCCCCACCTCCGGGACAAATGCTTGTAGGGGGTCCCAAGTTGCACATGCGCAGTCGGGACCACCATCTTGGACAGCTATGGCAACACCACTTGGACAAACTACTGTTACTATAGGTTGGATGGATGTATTTCATTCACATCATGGATGTGTGTCTGCACAAAGTACAGTACTCCATTCTCAAGTGGCTGTTCTACACCTTCTGAGTGATGGACCATGCACACAATACTAACAGAAAGGGAATGTCTTCCTTTTCAAGCTTGCAAGAAGAGGTCTGAAACAGGGCACATGGAACTTTTTCGAAGCTAGTCATGGCAAGGGGGCCCCTGACAGTGTTGGGGACAAGCTGGTGAGCAACAGCCATGAAATACACGATGCCCATGAGCTATACAGTATAAGGCACAGTTTGCTCTGCCTCTTCTAGACTGTACAAACTTGACAGTTGAGTATAACCCTTTCTCACAGGGAACTTTATTTAACACTTTCCTTAACTCACTCTTACAATGGCATCTATTCCCATTGCAGGTACAACATCTGCACATGTGCAGTGCTTCAACTAATGCAGTCCGTGTGTAAACAACAGTGTGGAACAATCCCATTGTTACATCCCTTTTCTTTTAAACAAAATAAACAACAGTGCAAGAAAAATATTTGCATTCTCTCTCAGTCTTCCTCTCAAATTAAATGATAGCAGAATATCTTTGTGTCAACTCCTTAAACACTATTCATATTCACAAATACAATATATCCTCTCGATATAAAATGCAAACTTCATAGCTTTCAAACACTTAAATTATAACCTCTATATAGTGTAGCTTTGCATAAACAAATGAAATTCCAGTATGAAAGTCCAGGAACATTTTTTTTCATGTGACTGTCCCCTCATTTACAAACAAAGTCATTAAAGTATCTAGGTTTCTGAACTACTCGTCCAGACCTTGTAGTAACACTCTGCTGGTTACCAGTGTCCTGTGTAGCCACGGGTACCTGTGTCTGTCCTCTATCCACAGGCCTTGTTTGTGCTGGATCAACTGTCTCAGAGTCCATGGCTCGCCTGAGGTGACGGCAATCCCGTTTTAGGACACTGCCCGAGTCCAGTTCCACTATGTAGGATCTATGACCCACCGTTGCTTTCTTCAAGGTTGTGTTTGGCTCAAGTGGCTGAACTCGCACACAGTCCCCAGCTTTTAGTGCATCCATGTCGTTTGCTGTACTTTGCTTGTCTTTGTTGGTCATGTACGAGTCCTGCTTTGATGTCTGACACCTTTGGCTTTAATAGACTCTCTGTGATGGGCAGCAGAGTCCTTATCCTTCTGCTTAAGAGCCTCTGTGCTTGACTTGCATTCAGCCCCTGTGTTGGGGTGTTCCTATGATCAAGTATGGAAAGGTATGGATCCTGTCCAGACACTTTTGCCTTCTTCATAAGCCGCTTGGCTGTCTTAACAGCTGATTCCGTTTTCCTTTTACTTTGCAGGTATCCAGGTGAGGAAGTAATGTGAGTCAATGCCCAACTTTGGCTGAATTTGGACTCTCTGGATGAATACTGGGGCCCATTGTCAGACATTACAACATCTGGAATCCCCTGTCTGGCGAAGTGTGCTTTTAACTTCCTGATAACTGTGCTGGACATTGTGTCTGGGAGGTAATCAATTTCCCAAAAGTTGGAAAAGTAGTCTACTGTTATCAGATAATCTCTGCCTTCAAAACTCAAGAGGTCAGTACCCACTTTAGCCCATGGTCTGTCTGTGATCTCGTGTGGCTGAAGTGTCTCCTTCTGCTCTTAAGCAGAGGACAAAACTGAGGTCATTGTTTTTGGCAATAAAGAGAAGAGGATTGCTGTCAGTAAACATCTCGAGTCACTCTCTCTAAAAACTAGGGACCAAGTACGAAACCTTGGCATGCTGATAGACTCAGATCTGACCTTCAGCAGTCACATCAAATCAGTCACCAAAACAGCCTTCTATCAGCTTAAGAACATATCCAGAGTGAAGGGTTTTATGTCTCAAACAGACCAGGAGAAGTTGATTCATGCTTTCATCTCAAGTAGACTCGACTACTGTAACAGTCTTCTGACTGGACTCCCACAAAAAAGCATTAAACAGCTGCAGCTCATTCAGAACGCTGCAGCTCCAGTTTGAACCAGAACAAAGAGATCAGAGCACATTACTCCAGTTCTAAAGTCTTTCCACTGGCTCCCAGTCAGTTCTAAAGTCTTTACACTGGCTCCCAGTCAGCTATAAAATAGATTTTAAAGTTCTGCTACTGGTCTATAAATCACTGAATGGTTTAGGTCCAGAATACATGAATGACATGTTAGTAGAATATAAACCCAGTAGAGCTCTGAGATCTACTGACTCAGGTCAGATAGTTGAGCCCAGAGTTCAAACTAAACATGGTGAAGCAGCTTTTAGCTGTTATGCTGCACACAACTGGAACAAACTACCAGCAGAACTGAAATCAGCCCCAACAGTGAACACTTTTAAATCCAGGTTAAAAACATTTCTCTTCTCCTGTGCTTATGATTGAGCTCTTTTAAATCACTTTACATTTTAATCTTTCATTTGCACTCTATGTCCTTTTAATGATTTTAAAGCTATTATTTTATGCTGCAATCTTATATTTAATGCTCTATTCTAGCATTTTATTTCTCTCTTTCTATTTATCTGTACTTTGTTTTTATTATGGGGGAAGGGGGGGTGGGGGTTAATTGTATGTTTTAATGTTTCTCAAATTACATGTTTTTCTGTTTTATGTAAAGCACATTGAGTTGCCATTGTGTATGAAATGTGCTATATAAATAAAACTGCCTTGCCTTGCCTTCTGCTGCTTACAGTATGATCTACTGACCTGCATACGTCACACTTTGTCACAAATGTTCTTATGTGTTCATTCATACCTGGCCAATAAATGCATTCTCTTACTCTCCTCAAGCATCCCTCAATCCCCAGATGTGATGATGAATCTGTTAGGTGATGTTTCCCTGTAGTGACTCAGCGATGACAACTCTCTCACCCCTGAAAACAAGTTCATCCTGAAAGCAAAAGTAACAGGTACATTCTTCTTGTTTTGTTCCCACCCTTTCTGTATGGTGTTGATCAGGGTCTGCAGCTTTTTGTCTGTCTGTGTTGCAGCATCTCACTCTCTGCTGAGATTGGTACAAAAGCCACCATGTTGACAACTTCACTCTCTAAGTCTCTCTGGCTCTTGTGACTGTCTTTCAGATGCTTAATGTATCGGCCAGTAGCGTGTCACGACCTGGAACATACTGTAAGTTTAGGTCATATTTTTGTAGTCTCAACAACATTCTCTGAAGTTGTTTCGGTGCATTCCACAGTGGGTTTTTGACAATATTTTCAAGTGGTTTGTGGCCATATGTATACTATTGGAACTTTTCTATCCTAAATACTATAGCGAGGCACTCTTTTTCAATCTGGGCATAACCCCTTTCTGTCGGTGTTAGTGCCCTGCTAACATACGCCACAGGCCTACCATTTTGTATCAAAACTGCTCCTAGCCCGGTTTCACTGGTGTCACACTGCAGTGTCAGCTCCATTTCTGACTCATAGTATTTTAAGACCGGTACCTGTGTTATTTTGTCTTTCAGTCTCTTGAATGCACTCTCCTGCACATCATGCCACTCCCACAGACTCTCCTTGTGTGTGAGCTTCCTCAGTATCTCGCAGTCATCTGACAGGTGTTCATAAAACCCTACCAGTCTCTGGATGCCTTTAACGTCTGTAGGTGGTGGCATGCCCGTGATGGCTCGAACCTTCTCAGGATCAACTTTCAAACCCTCAGCTGTGAGAAGGTGTCCGATGTAAGGCACCTCCTGCTTTCTGAGCATGAGTTTTTCTGCATTTAACTTGATGTTCCTCTCTCTACATCTCCGAAGGAACTGTCTGAGTTTGTTGTTATGGTCTAGACTCACACTCTGCATTGTTTTACCTTCTCCTGTGATGAGAAAATCAACTGCTATGATGTAGATGCCTGGCAAGCCTTCCAATGCTTGCATCAGTTTGCGTTGAAAAACCTCTGGTGCTGGGCTGATACACACTAGCATCCTGAGCCAACTAAATCTCCCAAAAGGTGTGGTAAAAGTGGTAAGGTAGCTTGATTCTGCTGCTAGCTTCACGTGCCAGAATCCATTTTTTACATCGCAGACAGTGAAAACTTTTGCCCTTGACAAATCTGGCAAAATGTCATCTATAGTAGGCAGTGGGAAATGGTTTTTGTTTGAGAGCCCTGTTTAACGGTCTTGGGTCGATGCATATTCTGGGCTTTCCATTTGGTTTCTGTACAGATACCATGCCACTTGTCCAATCTCTACTACAGTCAACTGGCGTAATAATCTCTCTGTCCACAAGACTCTGTAACTCCTCTCGTAGGGGTTTCATCATAGCCACAGGGACTCTTCGCTTTGGGAGTTTCACAGGTTCGACAGTGGAGTCAATCTCTATTGTGTATTCTCCTTCCAAGCATCCATCTCCTGTGAACACATCCTGAACTCAGTCTTTATCTCATTCAAAGTCCATGAAAACTACATTTATCATAACCAACAGCAATTAATCAATTACACTAACAAGGCCCTTAGGTCGCTAGGAGAGCCAATACAGGAAACAAGCAATGTGGCCTGGCAGAATAGATAAGCTTTAGATTGGATACCAACTGACCAAGGCCTTAAATCTTTGGGTACTTGTATACCCAATAAGACTGTATCTGATGAAAGCAACAGAAAAAATGAAAATGTTCCCTATACCAGACTATATGGGAAACGCGGACAACAAGTCAGAGAGTCAGAGGAGCCGGAACGAGTGACATTTCTTTGAGAGAAAGTGATTGATCTCCAAGCCTGGGAACGTTTTGAGGAAAGGAAAGATTGATCCATATCACAACGCATCGTACACTCTAGAACCCATCCGTGGTGATGACTCAGAATTAGATTTCAGACCAGTCCAGGCCCCAGTGCGCAGGCGCGCACCCAGCAGGAGGCCCGCAGTAATTCTAAAGTGTCATTAGCCATACCATAAACCTACTGATTTCACAGTTTAGTAAAACAAAACCCACATTGTACTTGCTTAGATGTGTGGTTTACAGTTAACAGTAGTACAGTAAAACTGCCACCCACTTCTCACTGGTGGATTTTGTGGTATCCTGTGTAGCTTTCTGTATCCTGTACAGAATTCCTCATAGAATTGATCCATATTGATTCTGTCTGTCAGTTTGAGCTCAGCCACCACCTGCTCCAGATCAGAAAAGGAGAGTTCATCATAGAGGCCAATATGTTTCACTTGCAGTATTACATTTTCTGATGAGAAGTCAAAATATTTGTCAGTATATGCAATCAGTCATAAAACATTACAAAGTCATGTTGAAGCTTGGACCTCTCTGCTGGCAGCTGTTTGTCCATCAGCTTCTTGGTCTGGAATCCAAACAAACTGTCCTGTTTCCTTTGAAGCATCTTCATTTTGAACCTTCATACTTCCTCATACACATAAGTGATGCAGAGGTCTGTAACCTCTAGTTTCTTGACAAGTTGATGGAAAACACACCCACGTTGTTGTTTGCACTACTTTTCATACGATATCATACGAACAGAAGTTGAGAATACGTTGCTTTATATAACCACATTTTTATGTTTCAGTATATCAGAAATGTTACTGTTGAATGGATGTAAAAGCTTCAATATTCCTTATAGAAGTGTAATTTGGGTGTTTGATGTATTTTAAGCTTTAGGTTTCTGAATTGAGTCAGTTAGTCAGATTATGTTTTATGGTTATGTTTCCTGTGTATGTCATGAGCTTTTAAACTTTTAGAGCTAAGTTATGATCTGCATTTTACATTATGCATTTTGCATTCCTTACATATTTTGACTTAAGTATATTTTGAGTAAGGTTTGATATTTCCTGCATATATTCTTGAAGTATTGATCCACATTTTTGACTATATTTTGATTTAGCTTGTTGGTAACAATAAGTAGTAGTTTGGGTTAAGCACACACTATTTTGATGTGTATTCCTATAGTTTTGTCAAAGTATGCATGCGGAATACCGTGATCGCCCAATGAGAGAGAGGAGTCATTATTAAAGGGGGCCATGAGGTTGTTTCCCAGAAAGTTAACAAGTGAAATATTGTTGAATGGGAATTGATGATGACTTGTCTGGGTTTTCACCCTCATGTGCAATGTTAGTTAATTGTAGGTGTGATAACACCCAGAGGGGGATTATGGTATTGCACAGATCAATAAGCAAAGATGTGTATGTGCAGAGATTGAGCTAAAGAGTTATGTGGATATGTGGTTTGAGAATGCAGGACATCAAGGACAGTTTGGTAGCAAAGCATGATAAGGGAGAATGAGATGATGAGCAAGCTGGGGTTGTGCAAAATAAAAAGAGACATTGGTATGTGTTTTGACTTCTGTAGCTCTGCCTATCTTTGTATATAATGTTCACTTGGGTCTGTGCAAGTCAGTCTCTCTTTTTCTGTACAGAATCAAAGAACTCCTTTTCATAAGGCTGTGAATTGTCATCTTTGGCAGGAGCAGGATACTGTATTGATGTTTCCATATCAGTGCCAGCAGATTCTACTGGCCTGTTAGTAATGACATCCAGTACCTGTACTTTGATGATATGCTCAAAATCATTCTACCACCACAGAAATCTAGAAGGATGTAGTGGAGCAACTAATTCAGTGTGTCATCATGCTCTGGAAGCTTCTGAGGATATCAGATGTTTCCATTTTATAGGACATTGTCAATCACATGTCACAGCACTTTATTTGTAATATGTCTGATTGACCAATTGACATTAGCCACAAGGCTAGATATTCATTTTATAGTTTAACACCTATAGTACTATCTGCACACAGTTTTATGTATTTTTATTAATGTCTTTTATGAATTGATTCATCCAGGAGTTCCAAGAAATGCACTTCATGTATTTCCAAGCAATGTTTTGAACAGTAACTTCACTATACATATTGCATGATAGGGATGTAAGGTTGAATAATGGAAAAGGGTTTTTCCATGCCCTCTTGTTTCAGTTTCACATCCCATTTCTCTTGGAGTCTTGATAGGTGTATTTAAAATAGAAGAACAAGAAAACGTGCCGACAAAGCACAACAGAAGCTCCAGTTAAATCAGGCTTAAGAAGTAGAAAATACTAACTTTTTTAGGTACCTGCAACTTCGACATATGTTGGTGGGGATTTTTGGGTCTGATTCATCGGTTCCCTAAATGCAGAACTCTTAGATAAAATTATAAAGAGTTATGGAAAGGGACAGGAGGCAGCTGTCTATTATTCTATGATGATTCAGACTCTTGGCAAAGGGCCCATTTCAGCTCTGCAGAAGACATGGGAAAGGGATCTGAACCTGACTTTTAGTGATGAAGATTGGAACAGAATTTGTAAAAATGTTAAAGTATTTTCAAGGGATACAAGAGTACACCTTATTCAATTTAAAATTATACATTGTTTTTACTGGACTCCTACCAGATTATTTAGATTAGGATCATTACCCACATCAAATTGTTGGCAATGCAGAGCTGAGGAAGGTAATTTATTTTCATTTGAAGGCATTTTTGTGTCTGTTCCTGTTTTGGTCATGGCCTACAGGTCAGCTTGTGTTAAAGGGGTCACATTAAGCCAACAGAAAAGTTGGGAACCTCCAGTGTTCACCTGTTAAACCAAACTGAGAGCCAAGCAGTGTTCAAATATGTCCCTCTAGTGAGGGTCTTAAAGTTTGCAGAAAAAAAAGTAGTGCACAAGACATCAGTTTGAAGGAATGGTGCAGGTATGAAGTCATGATATATTGACAAGACTATATTTTATTGTATGCAAGCATTATGATTGAATGAGGGTTAGGATTGTAATTAATTGAACTGATTTCCTCAAAGTGCTTTTCTTCACATATGCAATATCACAAAGAAGAAGTCACTGTGTACAGCCAAAGCCTCTGGATAGGAAGTGTGAGTGATTCTGAGAAACCGGCTCCTTAGAGGAAAGAGAAAGCAAAGGCACACAAGTAAAAGTATTGTGTCATACTGAAAGACAGCCCTGTGTTTGGATATAAAAAGGAGGGAAATCCTTAGAGCTGAACCATCAGGAGTCCAGACTGAGGACAGACACTGGAGTGTACATCAGCAGCCGACTACAGACACAACCATGAACTCAGCCTTCACTGTTTTCCTCACCTGCCTGCTTGTCCTCTGTGTACAAGGTTAGTATTCTGTGATTTATGGAGCCTGTGTTATAGTGTTACAATATATTATAGTGTTTATATATGTATATATACTTTTTTTCCTCCATTCTGCCTCTGAAGTCTGTTAAGTGACTGTAAAGATGATGAGCTAATAATGTTGCATCTTTTCTTCCTGCAGGACAACCAGGCCACAGATCTAGTCGATGCAAGTGTTATAGTTATGTCGGCCGGACCGACCCAAAGATCATCAAGGGAATACTCATACACGACCCAAGTATCTACTGTCCAAAGACAGAGATTATGTAAGTTCATGAGCTGAATGAAGCCACATTCATGTCATTCTTCTGCAATGCTCAGCTTTCCTCTAACATGCCTCTTTCTTCTCCTCCAGTATCACAACAACAGAAGATAAGCAGAAGTGTGTGAATCCAGAGTCACCGCTGGGAAAAACCATTCTGAAAAACATGAGCAGGTAAGATGAGCTTGACCTCACACACTTCAGATAACAGAACGCTGTTCATGCTCATGTTTCATATCTCTGCTGCTTTTTACTAACAGTGCAATGTGCTGTTGTTTCAGGTTGAGGAAGAACAGATCTGTGAGCACGACGACCACTTCCAGCCAAACTAGTACTCAGAGCTCAATCAGTCTCCAGAGCACCTCCACCATGTAGAGCTGCTGTATCTTCACTGAAACCCTCAATCTGCTGTTTCTCACTGTTGTCAACATATAAATACTCAATAATGTTTTTTTCTGTAACTTATATGTATATATATGAAATACATCATTTGTATTTATGTTTAATATTTTGGTACGGAAAATAAAACTTTTGATAGTAATTTTTGTGTTGTTTTATTTCACAAACTGAACCTGAGCTTCCCCTCAGCTCTCAGTAGAATATGCTCACACTGAGATTAATGAAAACTAAATCATATCTTAACTCTATATGTTCTGTTTTATATTGTCAAAAGCAAGGCTGTATTATAATCACTAGGGGCCCCTGGGCACTGAAGCTCATCTCCCAGCAAACAACTTCTATTTTATTCTGATTGGATAACGCTGCTGTCAGGTGGAAACCTTGTAACTCCATACTTTGTTTTGGATGTACCAGGCTTCTGACAGTGACCATAATTATCAGCATCAAGAGAATGGGTAAAGCTTTTTGTTGTATTTTGATATATTGAGTGGAGCTGTGGGCCAGTCTGCTGGGGGGAGGCTGGTCACCCTGGGTGAGGTCCCCTCACTGCATGCTGTGTTTAAAGACACTGGGATGCACAAGTGTTTCACCTTTTTGCTGTAAGTGTGTTCAGGTTGCTGTGATTGCACTGGTGAGTATACGGTAGCACCACTTTGTGTAGCCTCCCACCCCACCTGCTAGCCCCACTCTACTTATGTTTTGTTTTTCTTTGAGTTATTTGTAGGATATTTAATTTCGTAATAAAATAATTTACATTTGAACTCAATATTGTGTTTTTTAATCATTTACTTTTTGTCTTTCAGCTTATTTTTCCAGTCTTGAATAATTTAAAGATAAAACTCTTTATTTTGTAATCATGTCTCTGTGCCTCAGTGAACAAATCTGAAAGCCTTGTTTAGTTTTGAGCTTAAAATTATTGCTAACAATGATTTCTTTCGGTTATCAATATTTCCTGTTTTTTTGTTCCCAGGTGGTATAGCTGGTCTTTTATTGCATTTAGTCGTTTTCAAACCCTTAGCATTGCCACATCTGCATTAAATAAAGTTTTACCTCTGGTCTTCTCTGGAGAGTTCTCCCTTGGTCAAAACAAAGAGACACCAGTAAAGTTGTTGAACTGATTTAAAAAATATTTGATTTTTACAGAAATAGAGAAGTGAAAACAAATTCCCTTCATAATAACGTGAACCAATGTCCTGTCCTGAGTGTTGTACTTATAGACTACACATATAGTGACCACTTCAAAGTGAGCAGTCTCTTGCATATTCTACAGCCGTAGAGAAAACCTGAACAGTATATTGCATCTGAGTGTCTGACAGGATGTCAGCAAAGAAACTGTCAAATAGAACTCTGCTGGTTATGTCATAAAGATCTGTGTCCTCCATGGAAGTGCAGCACACTTCCTTTGATTGTAGATCTGTGACAAAGGCTTACCTTCTGCTCAAGGCTTTATCTATGCATTACATTTCAGTTTCCCACCAAAGATGGAATACACATTTGAAGTGTTTCAGAAGCTTTCTTGAGCTTGATTTCCTGAAGTTGTCTCACAGATACCAGTCTTTTCTTCATTTGCTTGTGTTTTGTCAGCTTTTCACCTGAAATAATTATATGAAGACAAATTGTATGAACTAACTCCATTCATTCTCTGCTCTTATCTTATTATGATACCTAAGCTGGACTAAGGTGAGTGTGAGCTTCTGTCTCAGAAACACTGTTTATTCATTTCATAGAACTGAGTTAATCGGTAAAGATAGCCTTCACTACTCTTTACACCTGAGCTACTTGCCACCCAGGTGAAAACAGGTGAGTACAACCGGTTTGATGTCAGGAAGCTTCCCGTGTCATGTAAGGCGACTGAACACACTGAACCACCTCCAGCACCCTGCTTTCTCAAATGGACTACTTTTGGTACTGAATTCAATGAAAGAAAACAGCATGTCAAATCTAAAATGATTCTGTGTCCTGTTAGATCTTTCACTCTCAGTGATGTGATGTGATGAGTAGATTTTTTTAAATGGGAGATAAAAACACAACTGTTCCACCTGGCAAGAAGATCAGCAAGTTCATCCTCTCTGAATGTGGAATGACAGGAATACTCCAGCACAGCTCTTGTCAGATTTGTCCCATCTTTCATCAGTGTAGCCTGTCTCAGTTGAGTTGAATTAGTTGAATTATAATATTTTAACTTAGACTAACTTTCCACAACAGGTTTAGAAAAGAAAATATCCTCTTTTCCTCTGTATATTTCGGAGGATGACTGAGTTGGATCTGGTGTCATACTTGTTTGTATCAAAATTTGATACATTTCATCACAGCCTGAAGACACACAAACACACATATGCAGTAATTCCAATGCACCTAGTTGTTAATTCGTATGTGTACACTGCCTCATTATATAAAGTGATTAAAGATCTTGCCAGTTTTGTCTGCATCGTCCTTCCAGAGGGTGAAATAAAGACAAAAGTCTGCACAAAAGTCTGCACTGGTAAAAGAAGGTAATTAAACAACAGAGAACAGCTCCATGGTACAATTCCCAAACCAGACAATTAAAGCAAACTTCACGAAAATTAGAAAGACTATGGCGTTCTACTAAATTAGAAGAATCTCACTTAGCCTGGCAAAACAGTCTTAAAGCATATAAGAAGGCCCTTCGTAACGCCAGAGTCGTCTACTACTCATCACTGATAGAGGAGAATAAAAACAGTCCAAGGTTTCTTTTCAGTACTTTGGCTAAACTGACAAAGAGCCACAATACTACTGATCCATGTATTCCTTTAACTCTCAGTAGTGATGACTTCATGAGTTTCTTTAATGATAAAATTGTAACCATTAGGGACAAAATCAATCACCTCCTGCCCTCAATAAACTCTGATTCATCTTCTAACACAGAATACCTAGACATCGCTGTTAAACCTGATACCTTAGACTGCTTCTCTCCAGTCGACCATATAGAATTAACTTCAATGATTACTTCATCCAAACCATCAACTTGTCTCTTAGACCCGATTCCAACTAGGCTGCTCAAGGAAGTATTCCCCTCAGTTAGCACTTCCTTGTTAGATATGATTAATCTGTCTTTGGTGACAGGTTATGTACCACAGTCCTTTAAGGTAGCTGTAATTAAACCACTTCTTAAAAAGCCTACTTTTGACTCAGAGGCTCTAGCCAACTATAGGCCGATATCAAACCTTCCCTTTCTCTCTAAGATCCTTGAGAAAACAGTTGCTAATCAGCTGTGTAACTTTCTCCATAGTAACAGTTTATTTGAGAATTTTCAGTCTGGATTTAGAGCTCATCATAGCACAGAGACTGCACTGGTAAAAGTTACAAATGACCTTTTAACCTCATCAGATAATGGACTTCTCTGTGTCCTCATCCTGTTAGACCTTAGTGCTGCCTTTGATACTATTGATCATCAAATCCTGTTGCAGAGACTTGAACATTTAATTGGCATTAAAGAAACAGCATTGAAATGGTTTAAATCATATTTATCTGATAGATTTCAGTTTGTAAATGTTCATGATAAATCCTCCATGCAAACAAAAGTTAGATATGGTGTTCCTCAGGGTTCAGTGCTTGGACCAATACTATTCTCCTTATATATGCTTCCTTTAGGAAACATTATCCGGAATCACTCAATAAATTTTCATTGTTATGCAGATGATACTCAATTATACCTATCAATAAAGCCAAATGAAACTAACCAATTAACTAAACTACAAAAATGCATTAAGGACATAAAGGCCTGGATGACCTGCAACTTCCTGTTATTAAACTCAGAAAAAACTGAAGTTATTGTGCTTGGCCCTAAACACCTTAGAAATTCATTATCAAATGACATAACTACTCTGGATGGCATTACTCTGGCCTCCAGCTCCACTGTAAGGAACCTAGGAGTTATCTTTGATCAGGATCTGTCCTTTAATTCCCACATAAAACAAATTTCAAGGACTGCCTTCTTTCATCTGCGTAATATTGCAAAAAATTAGACATATCCTGTCTCAAAATGATGCTGAAAAACTAGTCCATGCATTTGTTACTTCTAGGCTGGACTACTGCAATTCATTATTATCAGGCTGTCCTAACAAGTCTCTAAAGACTCTCCAGCTGGTCCAGAATGCAGCTGCTCGTGTTCTGACAAAAACTAGAAAGAGAGATCATATTACTCCCATCTTGGCTTCACTGCATTGGCTTCCCGTAAAATTCAGAATAGAATTCAAAATCCTCCTCCTCACCTTCAAAGCTCTTAATGGTCAGGCTCCATCATATCTTAAAGAACTGGTAGTACCTTATGTACCTACTAGAAGACTGTGCTCCCAGCATGCAGGTCTACTTGTGGTTCCTAGTATCTCTAAAAGTAGAACAGGAGGTGAGCCTTCAGCTATCAGGCTCCTCTCCTGTGGAACCATCTTCCAGATTTGGTCCGGGGGGCAGACACCCTCCCTACATTTAAGAGTAGGCTTAAAACTTTCCTTTTTGATAAAGCTTATAGTTAGGGCTCTTTGAGCTCTTAACTTATGCTGCCACATGCTTAGATTGCCGGGGGACTCCCATGATGCACTGAGCTTCTCTCTCCTCCTCCCTCTCTCTCTCTCTATCCATCCATCTCTATCCATTAACACTCATGTTCTATTAATGCATCAATAAGCTAAACTTCTTCCCCGGAGTTGTCTTTCTGGTTTCTGGTTTCTGGTTCTGCTTTCTGGTCTTACAGGTAATCTGGGCCTGTAGACGTCCGGATGACGGATTCCAGTCCCGGACCATCCAGCTTCATTGTTGATTTTCATTGTGCTTCTCTCCTCTATCCTTCCTTTCTCTCCTCTCAACCCCAACCGGTCGAGGCAGATGTTCTCCCACTCTGAGTCTGGTTCTGAGGGTTCTTCCTGTTAAAAGGGAGTTTTTTCTCGCCACTGTTGCTCATGTGGGAATGTTGGATCTCTTTAAAGTTAAAACCTGAAGAGTTCGGTTTAGAACCTGCTCTATGTGTAAAGTGCCTTGAGATGACTTTGTTGTGATTTGGCGCTATACAAATAAAGATTGATTGATTGATCTTTGTTAAACAGCATTCGTTTACTTTCCACATGACTTCAGCAACAAGTCATTAAAAACAAAATGTTGAATGATGAATAAATCAGTATATCATAATATCACTGTGTGAGAGAGAGTACTTGCAATTTTCAGAATTGACAGAAGACTGCTGAATAAGGAACAATGTGGAGCAATAACAGACCAACATAGATGGAGATAATGTGAAAATTATCTCTCTATATTGTCTGACTATACCTTTTTGGCATAAAAAAATTGCTGACCATTACTCACTTTAAAAAAAGACAAAAACATGTTGTTAAAAATAGTCTACATGAATCACCAAAAAAATAGAAAGAAGCAACAGTGGTGACTCTTTGAGGGTGTGATAGTCTGTGTGCACCTGAAACAAGACTGAAGCTAAGTCCCAAATCCAGACAGCTCACTGAATCTGTACAGCTTTTGAGTATGCAACGTTCAGAGTGATTTAGTGATATCTAGTGGGGAGGTTGCAGATTGCAACCAACTGAATACCTTTCATCCTCCCCTTCCGAGTGTGTAGGGGAAAATATGGTGACTGTGAAACTCTCTAAAGCAGTGTTTGGTTAGTCTGTTCTGGTTTACTGTAGAAAACATGGCAGTTTGATTCCTGACTCCTCCAGTCCACATGTTGATGTGTCCTTGGAAAAGATACTGAACCCCAAATTGCTCCCGATGGCTGCAACAATGGTGTGTTGAATGTTAGTTCTCTCTGATGAGCAGGTTGCTGTGTGGTAGTCCCTGTCATCAGTGTATGAATGTGTGAATGGGTGAATGTGACATGAAGTGTAAAAGTACTTTCAGTGGTCAAAAAGACTAGAAAAATACTATATAAGTACAGTCCATTTACCATTTACCATAAAAAGCTCATTCCATGGTAAAAAATACGATACGCAACACACTAATACAGCACACTACACTAATTTAAACATACTTATGAATATTATATTCCATTTCTGCCAAGGCTGTTCCACTGCACCTTTAAATAAGCAGTTTCCAACTTTAAAGCCCTTATTTTGAATGTGCAGTTGATTGACACTGTTCTCCCATAATGCAATGCACAAAGGAAATGGATGAGCTTCTCACAGCTGGACAAACTTCCGGGCACAAAATGACACATGATGACACCATCAGACCGATATTTGCTGGGGCACTTTACTCTTATTTTATACAATACAATACTTAATTACTTATTTACAGTAGTCGGTTGTCTGTATAGAAATGAAAACTGCTTCCGTATTCTCCAGAGAAAAATCACTGTTTTTTTTATCTGTTTTGGATTATGGGGATATTATTTATGAAAGAGCAGCTATTATTACATTGAATTCACTAGATGCCCCTGAGCTTTAAGGTTCATAACCAATGATCTCTACACTACCCATCACTGTACTCTCTACCAAATAGTTGGCTGGCCTTCCGTGGTGGTGAGGCGAGATCGGAATTGTTTTTTATTCATATATAAAGCTTTGTTACAGTTACTGCCTCCATATATTTAATCTCTTTTAACCCTGAAGTCACATGATATTGGTAGTCGACTAGGTTGTTGCTTTACATTAGTCAGAACTGAAATAGGAAATATGTCATTCTGTTATAATGCAGCTTACACAGGGAAATATCTACAAAAGCCCTTAAAATGAGATTCTTTAGCACCACTACAGCTGTTAAAAGCCTTATTTCAGAGCTTGTTTTAATTGACTGCAAAAGTTTTTACCTTCACTGTAATCTTATCTGTTTACTTGTATTTATTCATCATTTCATTTTCTTTCATTTTACCTCATATTTTATTTATTGATTTTATTTTATTTCATTTTATTTTACCTAATATTGTTGTGTGTGTTGTTGTGGTTGTTTTTCAACACCATTGCAAATGAGGATTCCTCCTCAATGGTCTTTCAAAGTAAAATTAAGGTTATTATTATTATTATTATTATTATTATTATTATTACTACATCATCATTTGATTATTTTGATTTACAACAATCACATATTGTCTTTCACAATGTAATTCTTATTTCTACCACTAGATGGCATTACAGTGTGGTCTTTGGAAATACTACACATTTGTGGGTTTGGTGTGAACTTGACCCAGATTTTTGGTGTTTTTATACATTCTGCCAACCCATGCTCACAATATGCATAAAGGCATGATGCACATGATCTGATTGACAAAGACTTTTTTTCTTAAAAAAGTGGTATGATAATTAAATTACAATTGTTGCACAATTGTTGTGCCATATTGCAAAAAACTAGTTCCTCCAGTTTTCATCAGTATTGAAGGAATAAATGAAATGCTTCTTGAAAGGTTTAATAAAGTTTTGGCAAACATGTTGTTGGTTGCAGTAGAATGTTTCAGTGTCTCAGCTGCTCATCTCAGCAGATTTTCATTCTCATCCCAACTTTGAAGCCTTTGCTCAGTGTTTCTGTGAACATGCAGAAAAATTTAATTTAATGGATTTATGTAACACCTTGTTCACACAGTTAAATAACTACCATATGTTCACATGAGCATCAACATCTATGCTCTGTCTGACATCCATACATATAACCAGGTTTCTAATCAGTTATTATATCATATATTTACATGTGACCATATGCAGGACAAACACATCATAGAGGGCAACACAAGCTCTTACTGACATGAGAACTGGTTAAGACCTGATTGATAAAGCTCCTCTATGACTCACTCAAGGAGGGAGTGATGATTGTACTCTGGTGTAGTTGCTGTGTTTGTTGTAAGTGTTGGCAGCACTGTGGTGTTTGGTTCTGCAAGGATAACAAACTTAAAACAAATGATTGTGAAAAACGGCTAAGGAAATGGAAATAGGAATAAACTTCGATGCGACTCTACTCACTGTTTCTAACACTTACAGTCACCGAGCGTATCTGAGTCATACTTGGTTGGCCTGAAAGATTCAATCAAGAGCTTTTTCTTTTAAACAAAATTAAATACTGACATAAAATAAAGCTAAGAAAATGCTTATTTGTTAATAGTTAATGTTTGAACTATTAGCTTCAGTATTAATAATCTAATCAATCAATCATCAATCAATCTTTATTTGTATAGCACCAAATCACAACAAAGTCATCTCAAGGCATTTTACATATAGAGCAGGTCTAGACCGAGCTGTTCAGATTTAATCTAATAATGTCATATATAATCAGTCAGAGGGACTAAACCACTACTTTTACTGTAATACTGCATACTACATCACTCATAATACTGTAGTACTTTTACTGTAATACTGCATACTACATCACTCATAATACTGTAGTACTTTTACTGTAATACTGCATACTACATCACTCATAATACTGTAGTACTTTTACTGTATTACTGCATACTACATCACTCATAATACTGTAGTACTTTTACTGTAATACTGCATACTACATCACTCATAATACTGTAGTACTTTTACTGTAATACTGCATACTACATCACTCATAATACTGTAGTACTTTTACTGTATTACTGCATACTACATCACTCATAATACTGTAGTACTTTTACTGTATTACTGCATACTACACCACTCATAATACTGCAGTACTTTTACTGTAATACTGCATACTACATCACTCATAATACTGTAGTACTTTTACTGTATTACTGCATACTACATCACTCATAATACTGTAGTACTTTTACTGTATTACTGCATACTACACCACTCATAATACTGCAGTACTTTTACTATAATACTGCATACTACATCACTCATAATACTGCAGTACTTTTACTATAATACTGCATACTACATCACTCATAATACTGCAGTACTTTTACTGTAATACTGCATACTACATCACTCATAATACTGCAGTACTTTTACTGTAATACTGTATACTACATCACTCATAATACTGTAGTACTTTTACTGTATTACTGCATACTACACCACTCATAATACTGTAGTACTTTTACTGTATTACTGCATACTACATCACTCATAATACTGCAGTACTTTTACTATAATACTGCATACTACATCACTCATAATACTGCAGTACTTTTACTGTAATACTGCATACTACATCACTCATAATACTGCAGTACTTTTACTGTAATACTGCATACTACATCACTCATAATACTGCAGTACTTTTACTGTAATATTTTATCAAGCTCATAATACTGCAGTACATTTATGGTAGTAGGATTGTTTATGCAGGTCTTTTACTTTAGTGGAGTATTTTTACACTGCTGTATTGGTACTTTCTGAATACTTCTTCCACCACTGCCAAACAGTAAAGTTGTGGAAATTGAAACAATGAGCTGAAAAAGCCCTGCAGATCTGCTGGGATCTCTAAAGTAACGTGATCATTATCTGTGGCTTCATCACTTATAACCATCATTTCATATTTTTGAACAGTGAACTGCGAAAATACAAAACAAAGCAAACATTCACCATCATTTTGAGACTTTATACTTTGTGTTGGGGGTGTGGAAGAGTTGGGAAGGTGGTGTCGCTTTTCCCTACATGACTCAAACGCAACTCCAGTGAAAGGTGGGAGTTCCTCTACTTTAAAAGAGGGTGTGTCTCTCCGAGAAATAGCCCGTCAGTTTGTGACTCGATCAACTTCTTTTCTTGACCGTTCCTCCTCGCAGTGAGAGTGTGCCACCGCCCGTCTCTTCAAACCTCAGCTCGCTCAGGTTATGTTGGAGAGGACGTGAGAGGAATTGTGTGTTTAGCACTCAAAAAAGCGGACTTTACTGCGTTCGACTCAGCAAACAAAACGTGGACCTGCAGTGGAGTCAATCTGGGACTTTGAGTTTCATCCACCATGGGGGACGTGATTTCCAGTCACCTGGATGAAGCCAAGCGGGAGATTATCACAGGTGAGGAGCGCTCTATGCACGTTTGTTTGCTGCGTGCTGTTTTGGCATGGACGCATTTTACGCGCGGTCACAGACTTCACGCACATTTTTACACAGTGTCACACAAACAGGACTGGTGATAAGTTTACACGGATTTTAATGGGACACTCATGTTGTGCTTTAATTGTATGTGGTATCAATATTGATCCACTGTTGCAATAAACTGAAGGCATGATGTCAGCAGGGCCGTAGACAGCATTTTTAAAACACAGGGTCCACCCCACCAACCCCTGCAGAACATTTTGATTAGTTGACATTTTGCACATTTTAAAACTGATGTATCCTCTGTTCTAAAATTGTCCTATTATCTAAAGAGCTTTATTAATTTTTAGTGGGGAAATTATTTATTTAGTATTTTCTCCCTTTCCTGGTCTGACAGTATCCAATAGACTTGCACTAAGTTAAAATAAATTAAAATAAATGCATTATCTTCCTTTCAAGAAAATCATGTGTAATTTAACACACACACACACACACACACAAACACACACACACACACACACACGCGCATATATATATATATATATATATATATATATATAAATTGCACTTTAGGTCCCATTATTCCAAGAAAACCATATGACTGCTATTAGAGCACATTACAGCTCTGATTGATGTTATTAATTATCTTCTATGTTTGTTAGCCTGTTTCTTTATAATTTATCTCCTATCTGGAAGTGCACTGTTTTAATATCAATAGTGTTATGTGCTGATTATTTTCTGAAGTAATTGTTTGTTTGATATAGAAAACGTCAAAATTGTGAAAACCACAATGTCTCAGAAGACTTAGGGGACATCTATAAATGACTTGTGTGGTTGTTATCTGACCAACAATCCAAAACCCAAAGTTACTTGATTTACAGTGATGTTAAACAAAAAAAGAATAGAAGCAATGTTTGGGATTTGTGCCTGGGGAAAAAAGAATGAATGGATTAATCAGTTATCAAAATAGTTATAGGTCATTCATTTTCTTTCTAATCTTAGCTCACTTTATCTTCATTCAGATTTCAGTCTGAGTCGTCCTCAATAAGAAGACTGCAGATCAGACAGTTGAATTTCTAAGGAACTTAGGTGGAGCTGCACTCACCAGCCCCACCCATGTTCCTGAGTCTGTTGATTTTATCAGATCTTATTAACCCAGATTAATGTCCCTGTAAAAGTCACTTGGACTTAGATATTTAGGCCTGAATATGAATGTTACTGACAGTTTTCAACCTTCTGATCATCTATCCTGAGCTGTTGAAATGTGTGATTATAATCAGAAAAGTAAGGACTTGTTATATTTTCTCAGTAGCCATGGTTAACAGCAGGTTCTGACCATTCTCACTCTTTCATTCATTCAAAGATGATATAAGGAGTCCTGACCTCAAAAGATTATGTTGGCTGCCACGGCTGTCATAAATGAGCATTTGGCTCAGTTATGGGGCTTGTCAGAACTTGCTCCATAATAAACAAAGTCAGATCTGGAGCACAGTTGGCTGTAACAGGGGAAGGTACAGTACAGTGTGTGTGTGCAGGAGAGAACATGAATCCTAATTCTCACTGAGTATCAATGGCAGCAGTCCAGTGAATCTCTTTGTGGTCCTGATTCCTTATTGTCAAGTGATGTGGAACTAATTGGGGTGGGGTTGGGGGTCGGAGGTCAGTCTCACTGGGATCAGCTGTTGATTATTCCTAGTATCATCTGAAGTTCCTGAATACTTGTGTTGATGCTACAGGCTACCTACATATTTGGTAGAGACACTAACAACACATAACAATACTTATTCCATACCTTTCACACACAATATAAAATTGGCAGGAAAAAAAACTGGTACATTTGTAATTAGTAAATGACAGTCTGGTAAGTTCATAAAAATCACTTTACTGTAATACTGCCTTTAAAACTCTTATGCTGTATCACGATGTTACGATACCCAATATCTGAGACGATATTAGTCTCATATCATTATAATATCGATTTATTGCTCAGCCCTAACTTAAAATATGTTTAGGGACTGAAGACACAAGTGAAGAAGCCTTACAGTTGTCTTTTTTGTCCAGTTCTTCCTGCAAATGTGTCTAAAGGTGTGCAACAGTTTGAGGTCTTTGTTGTTGCATTGTGCATTTCAAAATGCGCCATAGAATGTGTGTTTTTTTTTTTTTTTGCATTGTCTTGTTCAAATATGCATGGGCTTACCTGGAAAAGATGTGGTCCCTATGTACTTTTAGGCATTAATGGTTACCTCTGCCATTGCACTGACACAACCCCCATACCATGAAAGACCCTGGCTTTTGGACTTGTTGCTAGTAACGGTCTGGATGGTCCAAGGTGTCCATTTCTTCCAAAAAAAAAAAAGACCTGGAATACAAATCTATCTGAACATAATACATGTTTGTCAAAGAAATCCTGAGCCCATATAGTTGTATTGCTTATAGATAAATAGAGCGGAGTATGGTTTTAAAAAATGATGATACCAGTACCAATCCAAGTATCCTTAAAGTGATACTGATACCAACTGAGTACTTCATTCCATATCCATCATGTGAATAGAAGCATTAAATTGTCTAAAATGCCACCACTCCTCCACATCTAAATGATTCGATTTTTACACAAATGCATTTTGAGAGTCCTCAAATTATTAAGACTTCGATGTTTGATGGGAGATGTTTCCATACTACTTGGTATCAATTTATTTCAGTCGATACCTTTTTAAAGGTATGGACTACCGATACCCAGCCCTATAGATGAATGACAGTTCTTGATGTTTAGGCTTGCACTCTTGTCCTGTACACACTGAAATTCCTTCACATTTCGTGAATAATTTAATAATGTGATGCACTGTGGAGTGTGAAATACCCAACTCTCTTCCTATAATTCTTCGAGGACCTTTTTTCCCCGAACATTTCAATGATGTTCTCATGTATTTGATGGCAAACTGGTGATCCTTGGTCCATCTTTGCTTCTAAAGGAGTAAACCTTTCCTGAATGCTGCTTTTGTACTAAATCATGATTACAATCACCCGTTGATGTCACCTGTTTCACACCATCATTATTTATTCCTTGTACCTTGTTACAAGCCCTACATTGCCCCCCTCCCAACTTTTTGTAGGCCTGAATGGAAGGAATGTATGTATACTCACAAATGAAGTTAAGTTGACAAAACATGAAATATCTTGTGTTCAGAAATCACTACTCACATATATATACGTATGTATGTATCAGATGTGGAATCTGAGGAATGTATGAAAAAAAGCGAGTGTGCGGCTGGATGGAAACCTCCTCCAGGCCTTGAGCTGCACAGCCAGCGCCACATAGTCTCTGCAGCCAAGGCAAGCTGAGTGCCTGGCTGGCTTCAAGGGAAGTGCCTGGATTTATCATTAAACACCGCCACCCCTCACACACACACACACACACACACACACACACATCCATTCACTCACTGTGTGCATTCCTGATACTCTGAAAGGGTGACACAACTGTGGTTGAGATCAAGCCCTCCTTCTTTTTTTTTTTTTTTTTTTTTAAGAATTGATGTCATCATATCCGTAAATAGCTTTATCATTCGGGGTCGTTGTATGCAGAGGATGATTTATGAGCAGCTGATGAACAGGCACCTCTTTGTAGTCTCCTGCCCTGATTGCTGATAAGGATAACTATGGGAATCCCTGAGTGAAGTCATATTAAACCAGCTAGCAGCGTGTTCCACTTCCCCCATAACCTCATGCATGAGGTCAAGACTGGAGGGCGATGTGTGGGTGTGCAGAGGGTGGATATGACCAGGATCACATGGCTAACCTCTCCTTTCCTCTTTGGACAGTAGTATGGGTGCACGTGTGTGTGCTAGTAGGCTTTAGTGTCGACATAAATGATTTCTGTCTTTCATTTAAAGGATTTTCAAGAAGCCGTTATAGAGTTAAATATATTAAATTAGTTTTTCTGTTGTATCCTGTTAATCATCTTGGGACCTGCTGGAGTTTGGGAACCACTTCTGTGTGATTCATTCACATTTTTCCTAATAAGGATCACAAAGACAGACATTAAATTGCCCACTTTCACAAGTGGCCCCTTTATGTATTCCTACACTGAGCAGTGCATGCTTGGTCAGTGGGTGAGGGGCCAGGAAACAGGAAATCCTAATGTGGAGTGTGTTTCCCTGCCCTGTTTGCTGGCCAACAGGCCGGCTTTCTGTGACCAGGCAGGTGTGGCACTCTCACCTTCAACACACACCCTACTTAGCACAGAGCAGTTTGTTACTAACAGGTTCAGATTGCGGAAATACCTGCTGCTGGGACCCCACGCAAGACGCACGCACACGTGCACATAAATGACCTCATGAGGTAAACTTCAACAAACAGAGCCAAAGAATGTTTCTGATGAGGATAATATAACCAGTAAACTCAGAGGAAAGGCATGAATGCATGTTGTTTTTCCAATCCAGTTAATTCCAGACAAATACTTTAGCCTCTTAAAAAATGTCCTTTTATTTTATACCTTGGTGATTTCACATTTCTCATATATGCTTGCATTTGCTTTTGGAGGCACTTAAAATAGAAAATATTTAAACTGGGTTTTGAGGAGATGTGGGGGAAATGATGGTCAAGACATCCAGAATATTTAGCTTCAATGGAACTGCAATCATAAATGGACAACGTTCTAATACAGCAATTAAGAGTCAGAACTAGACTATGATAATGTCCCACAATGTAGAAATAGGATGAATCGCATGAAACTTTGTGAAACCTAAATCATTTCTGTGTTGGTCTGACAAACAAATATTTCCTGTTGAAGTTATGTTATTATATAGTCAAATAGGAACTTAAGTCACACTAAAAAGGAATGAGCTGTGATTCATTTGCAGTATGAAAAGCGATATCTGGCTACAGCCAAATTAACTTAGAATGAATTAATTGCACCATGAGTTTTATTTATTTATTTATTTTTTATTTAGCGTTTATTTAACAAGGTTAGTCCCATTTGAGATCAAGGATGTTTTTTACCTGGCCGAGACAGCAGCAACATAGTTACAGTAAAAGCATCAGATAACACATACAGGACAGGTCTGAATGTTTCTGAATGTTTTAAACACCAACCTATATATATTCATGCCGTACATTGTTAGAAAGCTTAGATTGTTCTGATTCATTCAACACCACTCACGACTTATATGGTTGCTCACAACCGTAATAGTATTAGCGATTAGCTCGGCTAGCCACTCAGCTAAAGTAAGAACAGCTATAATGCCTACATACCTTCAAAGTCTTCCCTTTATCCACAACGATCATCTTATGACTCAGCACTTTCTGTACAGCTCGCCAAGTATCCATTCTTGTGAAATATGAAATCCATTTCCATAAAACCGGAATACTTTCCTCAATATGTCAACATGTATTTAGTCCAACACGTAACGTAATAACACAAATAACAAACCATATACGGTCCGTTTACGTCATTTCCTGACCTGCGCGTCCATTTCAGAGTACACGTGACTAGATGTTTACAACCGTGAGCCTCTTCTGCTTCTGACGATACCACACACCAGCCAATCAGTGTTTAGGATTAGGCAGTACATGTCTCCAAAGCCAATGAGGACATGTGACCGACCACAATGACGACATGGCTTTGATTGACAGCTGTTCCAGCCTATGGAAATATTCGGTGAAATGAAGTTGATAACCTTTTAGCCAATAGTCAGAGGTTTCCAACGGTGTATGACACTAAGCTATCAGTTTGGCTGTCCATAAGGGTAACCGGTGCGCTCCATTGTCTGTGCGCGCACCGGTGGGTAAAAGAGCTGAATCATATCATTATGCATTCAGCATTTGGTTACACGGTTGGTTCTTCGACTTGACATCTTTATAGCTAAATAAATACATAGATAAATAGATAGATAGCTACATATGGCAAAGAAATACACGGCTGCAGAGGCAGCAGAGTTGCTTATGAACTGGAGTGATGAGGCATTTTTTGGTCTTTTGACTCCAAAT
Organism: Scomber japonicus; assembly: GCF_027409825.1. NCBI lineage: Eukaryota > Metazoa > Chordata > Actinopteri > Scombriformes > Scombridae > Scomber > Scomber japonicus. Next base: position 39,023,081 of record NC_070586.1, on the reverse strand, counting down.
TTGGACTGCATGAAGCCAAGACCTGTAGCTGTGGCCTAATTGTGTCTATATCCATATCTTTCCAATGATACCAGACACATCTCTGAGTCTCAAACTATGTGGGATCTGTGTGGAGAGGTTAAATTGGGTTAAGGGTACGAGGTTTTGAAGTTGAAGTTCAGATTGTAAATTTTTCCAAGCAGCACCTCTTCTCCCAGAGCTGAGGGAGCTCATCTCCCCTTGACTCAAAGGAAAACTGCATGTCTGTAACAGGCAGAGGAACTGTGTGTGTGTGTGTTGTAAGGTGTGAAACAAGGCATACATATAAACTTAGAGTACAATAACTGAACCAACAGCCTTTAGAGAAATGGTGAGAAACAGCTGCCTCAGCAGAGAGAGTGGTCTGACGTATCAACCCTTTTATTAATAGCAGCTAGGACGAGTTGATTCAGGTGTGTCTCATCCTCCTGACACACCTCTGCCACTCTGCCTGCCTCATACACAGGAGCAGAGAAGACACACAGGCAGAGTAGGAGGGGTTGTCTCAGTTATTATTGGCATTACTGTTGTTTATCCTACTTATCTTCAACTGAACTTAAGTTAAAATTAAAAATGCAACATTTAGTGCACTTTGCAGTCAATACCAAATTCAACTTTTAAGCAGTTAAATAAATTACAGTTTAGTGCCCTTCAACCCCCTGTCACCCCTCTCCTACCTACCCTCTCTCAATGCCCTGCCTCTAACTAGAGGGATTAGAGTTCCACAGTGTTGTTTAGCCACATTGACATTTCACAGGACGCCCAGCTGAAAAACACCTCTTCACCCCTCTCTACCCCAACCGGTTGAGGCAGATGGCTGCCCACTTTGAGCCTGGTTCCGCCTGATGTTTAAAAATGAGTTTTTTCTTGCCACTGTTGCCAAGTGCTTGCCATTGTCATGTGGGAATGTTGGGTCTCTTTAAAATGAAAACCTGAAGAGTTCGGTTTAGAACCTGCTCTGTGTGTAAAGTGCCTTGGGATGACTTTGTTGTGTTTCGGTGCTATACAAATAAAGATTGATTGATTAAGGTCAGCACCTAGCTTCTTGCGTGCCACTTAAGTAGACTGGCCAATCATCAGGTCTTGACGTCTGGCAGCCTTTTTGCTGGTGAGGCTGCTCGATTTCCCGAAAGTGTGAATGACTGACAGCAGTTTGGAAGGGTGAGATCCTGGCCTAGTATTTTTGTTTCCTCCATCACGTCCTTTACAAGAGAGACATCACCTGAATGTGTGATATCTAAGATAATCCAAAAGTAATACTTGCTATTATGCACATTGCTCTCTGCTTAAGCTATGCATGCTAGATTATGGTCTGTGTGTATGGTAGTCATGTGGCTTGGTGGCCTGATTGACTGAAATTAAATTAAGCATCTGTCTTTTAATGTGTAATTTAAACTGGACATATTGAGTCTTACTACACCAGTTAATGAGAAAATATGATGTTTGGTTGGACCCCTTCACCATGAACTCCTTCTCCTCAATCTGTACAAAACACAAGTTATACAAGAGGCAATATATTTGCTCTTAAAGGCATAATATGTAAAAATTGGCCATAATTTTACTTGAAAACATTCCTAAACTAACTAAAGTTATCAACAGAATGTGAAGAAATAACAGATTTGATGTTATGTCAAAGTATTTTGTTACCGAAGTTAATATGTTAACGTGCGATCTGTACTGTCATGTAGTATCACTTTCTACCACAGGGGCAATAGTGAGTCACTGTAGCATCCAGTCTCCACTCAGTTCAACATGAGAGGAAGAAGTACTGCTGCCTTTATCTAAAGCCCATTTGGATTGTTGCACCAACATTGTTGAAGCAGTCAATGCTAAAATGCCACCCCCTACTTGTTTGAATGAGGTTGCCAGTTCTTCTGTTAAATCTTTTGAAGTGGCATACATGAAGGGCTGGGTACCTTTTTTAAGGTGCCTGGGTATCGGCCAAAATAAATCCATACCAAGTAGTATCGAAACGTCTCCTGTCAAACAATACCTGAAATCCATCCTTTTTGTACCCAGAGCTACAAAATATTTTGTATGGGCTTGCTGACAGCCAATCAACACAAGCATTTAATGCGACACGTGATTGGCACAATGTCACACAATTACAACAGTTATAAGTGTAATGTATGTTGTGACTCGTATGCTGATTTTGAGCATTTTGTATTTAATAAATATTAATAGTTTGATTAATCAACTCATTTAGGTGTGAAGGAGTGGTTTTAATTTAATTTCATGCTTCTACTCACAAGATGGATATGAAATGCAGTACTCAGTTGGTATCAGTATCACTTTGAGGGTATTTGGATTGGTACTGGTATCATAGCATAGAAACTCCTCCTTGAAAAACCTGTAGGTGCTGAATTTGTGAAGTTGCAATGTTACCATCTTAGGGTAGGAGTCTGGATCCTTGGAATGACTCCTGAGGCCTGTACTACGAAGCTGGATTTTCTCTTATCGAGGTAACTTCAGGGTTAACCCTGGGTTTTCCGTCCTACGACGCTGGATCACTTCTTACCGGGGTAAATCACCATGGTAACTTATGCTGAACGGCTAACCTGCTCCGGAGCAGGTTATGTTCTGGATAAGAGATCAATGAGTACAAAAGCACCACCTCCTGACCAATCAGCTCTCTTAGAAAATGACCCGCCCATTCTTAAAAGATCCTGTCAACATTGGTGAGAGGAGCGCTTAGGAGAGAATGAGCTTTTAGTGATAGATGCAGTTTTTTAATTGGCCAAAATATATATTTAAAAAATAATCATTGAGACACGTGGGGGATATTATTCTGTAGGTTTGACATCCTGAGATCAAAGTGTCAGGGAGCATAATAACTGTATTTATTTATTGTAATTGTAAAAAATTGACGAAAAGATATATTTGTAAAATAAGCCTTGTGGCACATGAGGGATATTAGTCTGTATATTATACAGTTGGTTTGACATCATTCACTCAAATGGTTGAAGCATAATAGGTTTGTGTTTTGAATGTTGAATATTAAACTAACTTAATGTGTCTATGAAAGCTGTCCAGCTGTGCATCTTGCTGTCCGTTTATATTGTCTGATAAATTAATATTGTATGATCTCATGAATTTACACATTAACAGAGTCGGCAATTTTCTGCCAGCATTCCTTCCTGGCTTTTGCTGCAGCAACAGTGTTGCTTTTGGCCTGGATGATGTTTGAATTCTTCATATTGATGAATAATAATTGTCTGCTCCTCCATGGTAAAGTAGTCTGCTCTGCAGGGTTTCTGCATGTTTGTGATTGGTCAGACGCTGCAAACACCTCCCCTTTATGTGAGCACACAGAGATCCAGATTGGAAAACCCTGGGTTGATTTACCGAGTTGATATCCAGCTTCGTAGTACCGCTTATCCTAGACTGCGAATATCTGGATAAATCAATCCAGGTAACGGAGAGATATCCTGGATAGGTTAATCCAGCTTCATAGTACAGGCCTCCAGTGTCCGAGGGCAACAATGTCTCACAGGAAGGTCTCCAGCTTTGAAGTCTGCAGGTTGAAGAGTTGAGGAGTCCTCTGCAGTATATTGTCCTCAAAGGAAAGCATTTCTGCTTCTGTGAAATCGTTGTTGTTTCTTTTTGGTGAGAAGACTGCCTCGAGTGCCCAACACTATCTGTGGTTGTACAGTGATTCTATCTCTATTTCAGGTATTTTTCATACCTGCAATTGATCGAAAGAAGACACAAATGCATGAAGGAAATGCATATACATCCAAATTTGGCATAGTGAATTTTGAAAAAGGTGAATCTAAGCACAATAGCTTATTGACTTAACAATTGGATGAACAAATGTAATGTGATCTGATTATCTAAACAGAAGACTTCTTGTCTGTAGTGAGCAGTAACCTGACTGTAACTGGATGTTCTCTTATCTCACTCTGAAGGTTATCCACCATGGCAACCTCTTTGCAGTGAAGCAATTTTGACCACTGTGAATAGAGCTGGTTTGTCTCTGTGGTCCACACCACGCTCCTTGCTCCATGTCCACCTCCAAACTGCTTGTACCAGATGGAAGGAGCACAGGAGAAGTGTGGCATTAGGAAATACCTTCTCTTCTCTCCAACTATTAGTTTTAATAGTCCCAACCTTTTTGAAAGCGGTTTGCTAATCCTCTGACTGATAGAGGAGAATGCCCAGCAGGAGGCCACCAACACAGCTGTGGGTCAGGAGGAGTAACACTCATATTCCTTGAGGAATCTATGAGGCACAGCTCCCCACTGTGCTTCAGTTAGTGCACTTTCTTCATAGCGGGAGAACATATAACAACAATAGGAGCTTCCTGGGAAGATGTTCCGGTTAGGGCACAGCTGTCCTTGCACTTGTTGTAGCTCTCCACTTGATTCTTTAGTGTTTTCAACATGGTTGAACTACGGAGTGCCCTACTCTTCCCTACACACCTTGTGGAACGGTCTAGGAATTACATTAACTTAGTTTGTATGGGTGTCCCTTGCATACTGCCTACTGACTATGCAAAGTTCAAACATTTATCAGTATTATGTGTAAAAACAATTAAATTATGAAGAAGTTGATCAATAAACTCACTTGCTTTAACATGAGTAAAATATAGTGGAGTTACTGTACTATGGGCCAAAGGAAAAAGGCTCAGTAAAATGTTTTCCTTGAATAGCACACATTGTCCCAACCTTGGTGGGATAACATCCACCCTCCATGACAACCCCTTGAACAGTTTTGCCCACTCCTTGGCCTGTTCGTCAGTGCAGACATCCACCTGCACAGTGGCATCCAATCCAGTGCGGTCTCCGAATGAAGCCACCACTTCATAAAGCAGACATAACGGAGATCGTACACAAATTGATTTGGTAGCCAACCCTACAAGTAGGAAACAAGCTACTATCAATTAAAATCCTTACACATAATAAAAACGTCAACCTTCTCAGATATTTAATAACCATATCTTAGGTATCTGATTTTCATCAAAAGTGATACTGTAACACTATTAATGACCATACCAACACAGTCGCTATACTGAAGAATGACAACGACAGTATGATGACAAATAAAGCATCTGGAGGATATGTAGGCTAAGCAAAATGATCTCATAAGCTTATACAACAATGTTAATGAACAATGTTTGTCATAGTACTGAGAGATAGATATTGTTAGATCCCTTCAAATGTGTGTAGTCTTATGTTGTCCCTTTTGTCCTGAGCTCACACTAACAGCAGGATGATAAAAGCAAAAAACAGCTAGTCATTTACAAAACCAAAACTTACCTGCTTGGAAGGATGTAAAAAGTATGTATGAGGAGCAAGAATTAATGTTTGACTAATTTATTAGATATTGTTTTCTAGTATATTCTTGTAACATAAAACCACATGGCATTAATATTAACACATACATCACCAAAGCTTTACATAACTGAAGTCGTCAGTCAACTTTAACAGCTCTATTTTCCAAGCTACGACCTGCGTGAGTGCAGTTTTTATAGGAACGCAGTTGTCATTGATGCTTTCATCATACGGAAGTAGGCGTGGTTTAATTTAAACTGGGTTGACGCATCCTGTATCATATCTGTCGTACTATTCAGATTTCATTAGCCAGCACAGTCAACAAAAAAGAGGGTTTTCCTGCACAGGAAATGTTTTGGACAGGCCTAAGGCATATTTCAGGTTGCTGTAACAAAAATATGGCTATTTAGGGGCCACAAAAATCAGTTAACATTGTATTTGACAATATGTTATTGTCTTTTAATGTTGTTTCTGCTACAGCCGAGTCAAGGGGGCAGGGATTTTCCACAGTGTTGTGGTGGGCACTCAAAAGAAATTGTATGCTGCCCAAATTAAACTTTCCTACTTTAAACCTAAGTAATATATCTCTCTATTTAGCTGCTAAATATTCCACTATGTTCACCAGCTAGTCTCAAACTATGTCTAATCAGGTATGTACACTGTACACATACTTAGTAGAGTGCTCCCTTTCACATTACACAGTCATTTTACTGACTGTTAATATAAAGATACTGATTCGCACAACTTGAAGCATCAAGTTCTGTTCAAGATATTCAGTATGTCTTCATCCTCATATTTAATTTCTGTTAGCTTTGATGCTAATGGGGCATAAAGGCAGTTCTTTTTTATTTTAGAGCAATTTAGGAAAATTGCTTGAACAAGAAACTATAATAGTGAATATTGTGTCAGTTAATGTATTATGCTGTAGGCTTTGTTCACATCAGTATATGTATGTTCTTTATGAGCCTCCGAGGTCACTTTTCATGTATGGATCATGTATGTAGCTTTTTAACTGCTTCTCTAACATGTGTTGGTCATGCATCACATACTGTTATGAGCAGTGCTGGTCCGCCTGTCTTTGCCAGTAGAGCAGTTGGCTCTGAAAAACTGCCCTGCAAAGATGTCTGAACTAGATTTTTGCCCTCCCCCTGATTAACTCAGTAAGCATGTTAAGATCTAACTAAATTTACTCCCATGTGGTGCACTAGATCCTTACACAAGCCCAGCCGCAGCTCTTGCTTCAGCTCTGATGGGAACACAGTCTAAATTTATGAGTCAGCCAATGGGTCTATCTCAGTGGAATGTTTTTGTTAAGGCACTGTGGAGAAAGCAGAAGAAGGGGGGGGGGGGGGGTTCTCTGGCGGGTCTATTAAATAGCAATCTGACTCAGATCTCTATGATCAAGACGTGCTGAAGCTGTAGAGCTAACGTCAGTGATAAGATAAGCTGCCATGTAAAAGACAAGGAGTGTTGGTTAGATTAGATTAGCACAGTGATGCAGGACAACACCGTAGTCCCATTAGAGCTGATAGCTGGCCTCAGCACCACAGAGGCCCCCTGGACAATTAGTCTGGTAGGAGGCAGGAGCACAACAAAGAGCAGCTAGACTAACAGCAGCCACTTGTATGGATCTCTTTTTCTCCCCTACAACCTCTAATTCTGACATGTTCTGTCATACACCTCATAACAAAATGACTTTGTGTTGTGAATTGAGTTTTACCTCTTTAGTTTGCGAGTTTTCCCTCAGTGTCCCTCTACATAGAAACACGAGTGCCCTTGATTTAGTTGTTTCATTATGGTTTATGTTTTGACCATCTGTCTTGAAGTCAAAAATGTGTTGTCCTTTTTTGTTCATTTGAATGTTTGAGCAATGAAATGTGAAGAGTTTGATACTAGAAGGCTGTTTTCACATTTATCTTCTAGAAGACGAAACAAACACAGATAATAGACTTTACAGTGAAGTAGGAGACATGTTGTGTCCAACAGTTCAACTTCTGAAATGAAATATATTTATATCTTAACAGATTATGTGCGATTCTAATGAGGGAGAAACATTAGATGTGAATTTTAAGAATTTTATCAAGTCGATAGTATTGCGATATTTTGCATGGCAATATTGTATTGATACATGGATACGTGGATATAAGTAGTGATCTTTTATTATATAAATTGCAAATGAATATTCAGCTACAAATTGCATTGTTCAAAATATCATGTTCATGTTTGATTTTAATTAACTTGGACTATACTGTAATAAAACAATAGATCAGGTGTATACAACTGATTGTTAACAAAGTTTTTTTAAATTTATTTGCAGTTGAGAAAAAGGTAATGATTTGCAATATATCACAGTATATCAGAATATATTTAAAATTGCAAGTATTGTGATAACATTGTATCGTGGAGCCTCTGGTGATTCCAACAACTACAAAATAATTGAGCTTTGTTTCTATTCTATTCAATGTAGAGTACATTATATACATCTTAAAACATGTCTGGAGGGGATCTTTAATCATTTCAACTGTGATGTGATAAATTCTGAAGGGGCCAAACAAACCTCCCTCTCCAAAATACATAGAGGGATCACTGAACCAAGCAGAAATAATCGGTACATGAAGTTACCAGTCTCAAGTGTGGGCTCAGTCTCTGTGGATGAATGCTGTTTACACTGGGCCCAGCACAGTTTACATTTAAACCTAAGAACAGTACAGTATGTACTGATTTGTGCCGTCTTGCAGGTGATTGCTTGCAACCTTAATTCCTTTATTTACTTAAGACGGTGAATAATGGTATTGTGTGAAATGGTAATATAGTGTAATCACTGATCTTATAGACACAGTTGGATTACATGATACAACTGTCTATGCTTTACGATGAAGTCTGCAGGTTCAAGACTCTTTAGGTCCTCTCTTTTCCTTGCTTTCATTCCAGAGTAGTTTGTGAGTAGATGTACTCCAATACATGAGCGTAGTACCCATTTAAATAGAGCTTAAGACAGTCATGACAAAATCTGTTCCTATTCCGTAACTAATGGTACATAAAGACGCTCTCACACTATGAAAAGAACTTCACATACAGTCGTTCACACACTCAGGTCCCTGGCTACTTGAATAGAGGCTGTCAGCACTGCCTAGTGAGAAATACCTCAAATAGTCACCATATATCCTCACATTGTTATAAGATGTTAACTTTGTTGGAGCCTCTCTGCTTTGGCAATGAAATTTGCCTAATCAGGGATGTTCTCGGTTGGGAAGTGGACGGTCAGTGGAAATCCTGAAAAGTTTGCTGACGTGTGCTAATGCAGCCAGGACAGTCTAAAAAGGTCAGCATTATATTTGAGTGTGTGTCATGCTGTCTTCAATTGTTTGAAATGAATGAGGTCTTTGATTCCTCTGAGCTGTCCGATACAGTCGAGTCATCATGTGATTATGCTGGGTGACTTAAGCATGTCAACCATGGTGTGTTTCAATGCAACTGCTTAAAAGCACTGGCTGTCAGTTATGTACTGTTATTATGGGTTGGCAGAGTCAGGGATAAACCTGTTGAATGGGAAATAGCCAGCAGGGTGATTTTTACCAGTCATGCACGTTGGTGTGTGTGTGTGAGGTTTGTATGCTGACACACAAGCTGTCTCGAGTAGTCATGGTCATATGCAGCTTAGTGCTGTGTGACTAAGTTGAGGCTAATGCATACAGATGGTTGCATTGTTACAGTCTGCTGTGGTTACTAAATGAGTGACGCTGTTTTCTGGTCCCCGGTCATGACTCACCCGAAAAAGGTGGAAGTCAGTTTGTCAGTTTAGTGGACTTAAGGGCATTACTGCTCTCTTTCTATTTTTTCTATGAGGAATATATAGAGAACAAAACACTTTCTTATAGTGGCACATCTTTTCTAGTGGTTATTTAACCAAGGGAGTCAACTGTATGACTGTCCAAACCTCAATCCTCAACTGTTACTTATCTAAACATTGTCTATTCACTCTGCACCTCTATAGACGGTCTTTAAAGGATTTGGCTGGTGATTTTTCCATCATTTTTTGTTATCAATACATTTCATGTACAGAGCCAAACAAACACTGCACTCTTCCACTTGACTTCCAAATGGAACCGACTTTTTGACTGGACCCCCTTGCCTTCATACATGTTCTGTGTATGTATACAAAGTCTGATATATATTATTCCTCTGTGCTGTAGAGCTCCGTTGTTGTCCAGAAACTTATTAGAAATGCATAAATGAGCCACAGCGCTGCATTTAGTGACCTTTGTCAATGAAGACTGTGGTCAAGAATGGATTAGTACCCTCAGGGGCTCCTGGGCACTGAAACTCTCATACACTCGTCGATGCAACTAACCCCAGTGCATTGTGGCCTGCTAATTGTTCATCACTTGCCAAGCTATCCAACTAACAAATGAAACAATCAATCATGAAACTTACTTTCCTGGAAACAACTTTTACTTTATTCTGATTGGATAACGCTGCTGTCATGGGAAAACCTTGTGACTCCATATTTTGGTTTGGACACACTAGGTTTCCAACAGCGACGATAACTATCAACATGAGAAGAATCTGTCAAGCCTTGTGTCGTATTTTTGTAGAGCCTAACTAAAAAGAAAGTGTACTTTTTAATTCTCCCATGATGGAGGGATGAACAGAGGGGGAACAAAGCAACATGTCACCCAGTGCAGAGGTGTGAATATTGATCATATTTAATTGGTTTTTGAATAACAGAGATCTATGGCACAGAAGAATGAGATATATCCACCTTTAAATACACATACAATACTATACTATAGTATATATTGATAACTGAAATGTTGACGCTTAACCCTAACCATATACTGTAACCTTAAATGTGAGTTAGTTAATACCAGAATGAAGGGTGTAAGGTTCTGATCTAAAAGTTTAGAGAGGTATGTGAAGAAATTTATAGGTCACTAGGTTTTGATTTATTCCTAAAACCTATAGTAGTTGTTCCCACCAACTGTACATGCCAGGAAACATCATGGTGATAAAAAATGTTGAGAAACTGTGGCACTGGACTTTCTCTTGGCATCCCTCCCCTTCCTCTCATCTTTTCTTAGCTTACGGCCACATTCCTCTGGGACTTCCTGTCCAAAATGCTAGTTAACCATAGAACAATTCCCTTGTGCTTTTGTATGCCTGTGCACGAACTAAGGTACAATGAGCTGCATTCATCTTTTAAGGAATAAACTAACCCTAACCCTTACAATATGTGACCCCAGTAATGCACACAGAGATACATTCAGATGTTTGAAGTCAAGAATCTCCAATCCAATCTTGATCGTTAGCCTTTTATTTCTCGACCTCTGTGAAGATGAGCTCTATGGACACAATACTGTTATGTCCATCTTGACTGTTGAACGAAGGGTGATACATTCTTAGTGGAAGAGAGTTGAGCAGAAGGGCAACTGTGGGCGACTGACTCATACTGATGGAATGTTGAAGAAAAGCAGTTCAAACAGAAATGGCTTTTTGGTCACCAGGATGTTTATTCAAGATAATTTATTTTAATCGTCAGTGTTCAAACAGTGTCAGACCAATGTCACCTGAATCTGTCTTGATAGTCCAAGTTTTTGTCCTACAGTGACTGTCAAGTATATGGAAGTGGGTGAAGACTTTTTGCCGGGCCACACAGAATCTGCAATGAACAAGTAATTGAAGCTAAAAAGGCAAATCCTCCGAGTCATTTCCCTCCTCATTTCTAGACGCAGGCCATCATTCATAACTCTGTGTGGCTACCTTCCTAATAGCTTCACCAGAACGTTTAATTTTATGCTCCCCACAAGTCCCGAAAAGCCGAAGCAGCATTTCAAAACCACAATATAGAGCAGATGGGATCAAATAGGTCATCCCTCCTCCCTACTGAAATGTTGGACATATTTATCAAGAGCAGATGGAGATCCATTTGTTAATTGCTATTGCTCTTATAATCCTTATATTACCAGAATCCCCTTTATTACAATGAAAGATATGTGAGTGTGTTTGACTCAGACACATTTAGGAAGTTTATAAGAAAGCCTCCAAAAGGAAGCAGATACAGAGGAGGTATGTGCTAACAGTGTTTCCCACAGGATTTTGAGAGACTATGGTGGTTGGACCTTAGTCTGACCCTCCAGGGGGGATCCAACTCCCCAGTACGAAAATAATGTACATTTTTAAGTCAAATGCATCATTGTGGTGCACTCTGAGAGCAACACTAAAAGGTTAAACCTATACAAAACTTATGCTCTAAACAATGTAGTGCTTTAGTAATTTACCTTCTGGATGTATAGTTATGAATGGTGATGACACAGCAAAAAGCTCACACTCTCAAAGCATGGGAAATAAATTCGACCAGGTCATAAATGTTCTAGAGTAATATCCATATTTCAGCTCTGAAACAAAGAAAGCAAAAGTCATTAAGTTCAACTAGTTCATTACTGAGGAACATATACATAAACATGTACAATACTGTTAGCAATACTTGTTATCAAACAAGCTAGTTACCTAACAAGCTAACTAGCTACAAACGTTAGCTGACTTAAAGGGGAAAAGAAAATGTTAATGCTGTCGTTTGATACATTTTTATTGTATACTTTATTCACTTGTTAGAATTTAGAAGTAAAATGAACACTGCAGTTTAATCCATAATGAAGAGAAGACAACAATCATAATGTTAGCCTATGTTTCGCGCAGGCATAGCCTTCATGTAAACTTATCTGTATTTCCCCCATTTAAATTGCATAGCCTATTTTAGAGGGTATAACACTGTAGAATATTTGCTTTAGGGCGTATCCATACATTTTCATCAGGCTATGACAAACAAAGAACAATCGTTGCTAAGTTCTTACAGTCTTTTTCTTCAACTGTAGTTCTACTATGGCGAGATGTGTACAGACATGTTTGGCTCTCTATGAAACTGGGTGGCACAAAATAGACTATGATGGGCCGCCAGGGTCCATATACCATAAAAACTGGTGTATAAGTCTCAGTCTATTTTGGAGAATGTCATGCTGGGAAAACCACTTTTCTATCTTCTAAGACTGGTTTATTTGAATGTACCAGTAACTATTAATTTATACTTCAAAACCTTCTCAATTTACTTTTATTAGAAACACAATTCAAACACCTGAAACAATGTGTCAGGTTAATGGTTAATGGTCCAGTAATGATTTGCATAATTGAGCTGGACCAGTATATTAACTCAGACCAGATCAAATTAAACCTTTTTTAAAAGAACACAGTAACTTTACATATTTGATATGTGTAGCTGTGTGCTTACTCGAGTCCCAAAATATCTTCATCAGAGCTGTCACTATGTGCAAATATTAAGCCCAAGTCGCAGTAAGTCTCACCAAGAACACTGTACTCTGTGTCAGTCCCAGAGTCAAACAAAGCATCGTCCTCTGTTCCATCCATTGGAAAAATAACAAAGTTAGTGAAACTTTTATTCCTCAGATCTGTGCTCATACTGTGTGTCGATGCCACTGAGCAATAGCTTGAACATCTGCTGCTGTCAAATGGGTCAGTTTGGTCTGTAAATACCGAAACACACTGAATCAGCACTGGCCAAGTGAACCCGTCTGGTTTTATTTTTTATTTTTCTGTACAACATGCAGCATTAACGGGTCAGTGGACAGTCTTTTACATACCTGTAATCATATCCAGATCCAACCTCTCTGTATTTTACTGGTGAATACGAAACATATAAGACGCACCTCACTTTTTAATTAATAATATTGCGTTTAAGGTGCGACTTATACACCGACGTTTATGGTGATTAATGGGAAACGCTGGTGCTAGATAAGGGATTATGGGAGGACTCTTTCACTGCCTATTTACATTATAGGCACCATGCCAAATCTCCAATGTATTATCCATCCATGCAGAGCAGTTTGGTTCCAGTTAGGCAATTTACACATGTTGCACACATTGATGCTGGAACCATATATTGATCAACACTAATTTTATCTTAGTGAAAAAAGTCCGGAAACAACAGTTTAGTTCTGAACTAGTCTTAGTTCATTACTCCACGACTGTGGCCCATTGATTCTGGTTGTAGATATAGGTCTTTAAAAACAGTTCACAAATGTGTATCATTAAACACACACACACACACACACACACACACACACACACACACACACACACACACACACACACACACACACACACACACACACACACACACACACACACACACACAAAATGTAATTACTTAATTAAATAATTTACTAAAAATGTATGTCACTGTAGTTTTTAACAAACAAATAGTGCATTTGTAAGGGACTATTTTCAGCAGCGGATTAAACCACATTTGTTTTTCTAGTGAGTATCTCAGGGAGCAGGAGTGTGAGTGGGGTTTAGTTGAAATAAATGAGTGATCATGGTACAGTATGCTACCTAATGCAGAGCTACTACCTGTATTGATTGACTGTGAAAGGATTTGGGCCAGAAACAAACATTTATTTGAGTTAAAAAAATGTTTTATTAATATCTTCCATGAGTCATAACTATCCAGGTGTTCCTTTTGCAAGAGTACAGTGTGAAGGATGAGAAAGCTGAGCTTTAGCAAATAGCAGTGATGTGGACTCACTGATAAAATACAAATAGAACAGTGTGACATGTCTTTACACCATGGCTGTGTTTGACTTTCACTCTAAACATTTCCCACATGAATAACTCTGAGCTGGAAGGCCACACGACACAAGAAAGGAAAGCTGGCAGTGCTTAGCTGATCTGTCTTTCAGACCAATAAAGTCTCATTTGAGTGTTTTTTCCTCATTTCAGCTAAGTATAACTTTGTACAGTAAATAGAAGAATTCACATACAACCATGTTCACAATATTGAATTATTGACTTTCATCAGATCTTTTCAACTTTCTCTCATGGGCTGTGAAATTGTCTCATTTTTCTGAATAACTGTATTTGTTGACCTTTCCTGAAGCACACTGATGAAAATAAATGTTGACCAAGTCTACTGTAGAAAAGCCTTAATGCTCATCGTGCTTCACTGCACATTTCCATAGTTATTGTGTAAATGAAAAATGCCTAACGCCACTGTGTGTGTGTGTGTGTTGCAGCTCAGACCGGGGAGGTGATGGGAGAGTTTGGGCGCCTGTATGAGCAGCAGTATGCAGTGGCTCTTTTCAACAAGGTTCGCTTTGACATAGAGGGTGGAGGTGGTCCGCAGCCCCAGCTACTACACCGCAAGGTAAAACATCCTCTTTCCCCAAAAATGGTCATGGACCAGCTCTATAACCATGAGTATTCCTCACTCACTTACTCAATCACTCTACTGAAGTTACACAACTACTGTGACCAGCCCAGTGTTGGAGTTTCTTCATTGGCTGTTTCTCTTTCAAAATTATTTGGTGTTACTCCCACTGCAAGTTACTAGCATCAGGAATGACAAGAATGGGGATAAAGAAAAAAAGTTTTTATTACTTGAAGTCAACTTGACATATTCTATTCACCCACATTAACTTCCTCACAGTTAACTTCCCACCTATCACTAACAATGCAGGGGCTGAATTTCACTACTCACACATTTCAAAGTTTACACACATGATCATTGCCAGAGAGTTCCTAATAGGAGAACTCCCACTATCAGAACTTCAGGTTGTGATCGTGAGGTAGTCCAGAAAGAATGGTGAAATACATCTCTAAGTATTTTTGGTGTCATGTGCCACTATACAGCATTCAAACTTGTGTGAGTGTGGAGCATAGTTATTAAGACCAGTTAGCAGCTGTAACGTTAGCAGCGATTACGTTAGCCAGATCTACATTTAGCTGTTGATCCTCCTGGTCCTCCTTTACATGTTCATTTAACTTCATTCCAAACTTCTATAGACTCCAGGTGCCATCATCAAGGAAGGGAAGTCCTGTCACCATCAGTCATACATTCACAGAATGCTAGCAGTGTGTGAAACAGTCTCCTCCCCTGTTGGAAAAACCTAATGACATTAGTATTTTTTCATTTCAGTTCTGATACTGTATATAATCTATACTATATTTGCAAACACTGAAATAAAGTTTGGCTTTTTTTATCTAGTCAAGTAGTTTAAATAATTATTTTAGCATTTTTGTCCCGTTCATTGAGGAATACCTCGCTAGCGCCCTCTAGGTGAATTGCAGCCAATTTTGGTAAAATGGTGTTAATAGGAAGTGAATAGACTCTCTGTCATTGCCTGGCTGGGATTCATCCTGAGTAACATCAGTGAATGGTGGAGGAAGTAAGCATTGTGTGACTGTTCATGAACTGCATTCATAACCTTTTTTTTTTTTTTTTTTTTTACTCAAAGGTTGCTTAACCATGTCATGTGATGCTAACATGTCATGTGATGCTACTTCAGTACACTTTAACAACACATATTACTGGGACCAAAATTGCCAATGAACACCTCCACTGCATTTAACAAACTGGAGACACATTGATCATACAAAGGCTTTGACCTAGTCCAGTTTTATCAAATACACAACTGAACACAAATGTATGGAAGCCCAGTTGTGCCAGGAGCTAGAAAGTTATTAGAAATTAAGTCAGTATTTTTTATAGTGAAAAATCAAATGATATCCTGATTTTTACTTACAATCTTTAAAGGTTTTATATACAATATATCTGATTGTTATATCAGAAAGCCTAATTTTGATGTTCTTTTTATATTTTAATCATTCTTCTTTTCTTCCTTGTTTGCCTTTCATATGAAGCCCAGGAAACATTGCAGCACACACTTTCATACATGAAGACACATACTCAATTGGTGGTGCCCAGAAGTGTTTAAACCTAAAGAGAGCAGTTCAGCATTAATGGTGCACTGTACTCACCAAAATGTGTCTTCTGACTGACAATCCAAACTTTTCAAGTGCCAAAAAACCCTCTTATTTACAGAGTGAAGTTTTTCTTTGTTTGTGTTTATATTTGAGGAGTTTGACTTGGTACAGAGCCTCGTGTCATCTCAAGTCTCTGCATACCGTACAGTATTACAAAGTACATCCAGTTCTAGTGCAGCTAGTAAGATTTAGATTTATCCCCTCTAGACATTTATTTTAAGACTTTGAAAATGTTGCAGGGAATAAAAATGTGATATGTTTAGAACTTTCTTCTTCAGTAAACACATGTAAAAGCCATTCTGCACAGTAAAGCTCATTCAGACATGCTGGAAACACCTTTTTGACTGTAGGGAGAGATTATTACTTTTAATACTTTAGTTTAAAATACATGTGACAACATGTGTATGTGGTACTATGATACTGGAAGATCCTTAATGTTGAAATCAGGTTTTTCTTTGGCACACATACACACTTACAGAGCTGCCTACATAAAGCTGTGAGGTTGCACTCCTTTTTTAATGGCCTGGTTTAAGAGTGAATTGAGGAATGCTAACTGGGTGGCTGCGTGGTGGAGGGGGTGAGGGGGTTGGGTTGTGAGGAAACAACCTCCTAATAGATTCATTTGAGATGTGCATTTCTATAATACAAACACAGACTGCCTTTTCACTGCTTCCCTTTTAATTCCTCCAGACTGTCTGTACAGCTTACGGGTGTTTTGAGTTGAAAGGTGTCACGTTTCCCCCCACAGATCCCTCTGGAGAACAAGTCCATCTTCTCTGGCTCGCTCTTTCAGTACCTGGAGGAGAACAAGAAATGGAGAAACCGCTTCCTGTTTGTCCCAGACTCCTACAACATCAACTACTTTGATAGCAAAGCGGTGAGAGAGAGGCCCGGGGGGGGGCGGGGGAGGAAAAAAAGCACCCAGTGTGGAATCAGAAGTATTTGGTATTTGCTGGATTCACTGTGTAACATCTGTAACATCTGTACTCTGCTCTCTGTGTTGTCTACCAGGCCCATGACAGACGCCTCCATCCCAAAGGAACCATCAACTGCGCTGGCCACAAAGTGCTGACATCTATGGACCAATACCTCGATCTGATCAGCAACAGCCTGCCAGGTAACAATGAACGATGATGATGAGGAGGAGGAGCAAGAGCTGAAGCTTCCATTATGCAACATTTCCATGCTGAGTGCCATGAATTTGGGATTCAGTTTATAGTTGACCATTTTTAAGATCAGCGGTCCAAAAAAGGAAAGGTTTTCATAATGTTCCCAACAAGTTCATTCTTGCTTTGCCTCTAAATCAACATTAAGAACATCCAGAGGTATTAAAACATTCTAAAGTGGAATTCTAGTAATTAAGATGATATATTTATTATGTGAGGGTGTGAGACTGTGGGAAAAGTGAGAAAAGGAATGGAGGTGGTGTTTGTACTGTAGGCCTGAGGGGGCCCACAGGAGGGCAGCTGCTCATATAAATGTCATATTTAATCCTTTAAAAATGAGAGAAAGCTGGTTTGAGCCCTCCAGATATTGCTCAGAACACTGAGTTCATATTCATCTGTAAATCATAAAGCGAGGCAGTAACTAGAATGGGATAATAAAGGGCGGATCAAATATCATTGCTGCATTAACTGATAGTGTCACATATTGTAAGTATAGCCTATCAGATCATTCCTAACATCCTCAGTGCCTTATTTATAACTTATTACATCATGATCAGAGATGAGGTGCTATTTGTAGGGATGGGTGTCATCCAGGTTTGATACTTATCAGCGGTGCTCTTCCTTAATTTAATGCTGTTCAAATATATAAAAAGGTGAAGCAGAGCTCATTATGTCTGTTATCTTTAATTTCATAAAGAATGCAAACACTCATAGGCTACTGCTGTTGAGATTTAAATGTGAACACATTTAATATATATATATATATATATATATATATATATATATATATATATATATATATATATATATATATATATATATATATATATATATATATATATATATATATATATATATATATATGAAATGTGTGAGCGTTGATCTTTTTTGATTTTTCTCAGGTGTGAAAGCCAAGGTGGGAAGTTCACCCTTCCTGAAGTGTCCCACCCAGTTCCCTCTGATCCTGTGGCACCCGTACGGCCGTCACTACTACTTCTGCGTGGTGACGGAGAAAGAGCAGCAGAAGTGGCACGCTGTCCTCCAGGACTGTGTCCGACACGCCAATGATGGTGAGTCCTGATAGAACACACAAACACACACACAGAAGCTTATGAATGCATTAAAGGTTTAAACATTTACCTTTTTAGACTTCTTCTTGGTACTTCTGGGGACTATAAGTTTGCATATCCCCGTTTTAATAAGCAGGTATACATCATTCTATATGTTTAATAAAATATGAAACACTTTTAAATACATAGTAATACAGAGGACTGCTCTGATACTGTTTGGCAGGTTTATGGGATAAATGTGGATATTTAGATTTTTTTTCCTGTGGCTGAAGGGAGTGGCTCAAAGCCTCCCCACCAAGTGGCTTCCACTGAGACTAAATATCTGTGGCTTAAACATATTGGGCAATTTACTCTCTGCTCACTTGGCGTAGTGCCACAGGGACATTTTGTGGGAAAAGTTGAGATGAAGTGAGGGCAAGAATGTCCTTGCACAAGATCAGTCTGGCGTTCCCTGCCTAATCTAACTCAACTTGTATTACTGGCTGCTGCATTTTGAAAATGATGGAATGAAAAAGGTGGAAGTCAACCGCAAACCAGTTGACAGTGCACAGTGCTCAAGAATTAGCTTGTAATTTATATTCAAAAAGGCAGCGGTTGCAAGCATGTTTTGATTTAATGACTAAAAAATGATGGTGAAGTATATTGTGAATATTGTCTGCGCTGTCACTCAGAGACTAAGCAGAGCGGAGCAGCTGTGCTCAGTCTGTTTCACCTCAAAAAGTCAGTGTGTGCACAGTGATGTCTCTCTCTGAGCTGACTTATTATTCTTCTACAGGCAGGAGACTGTAAGATGCTTTCAAATGAATGACTTTTATTCATTAATGCAGTTCACTTTTTAAAATAAAAAGGCTGCGGACCGTCCCAGTCTTGTTTCATATTGTGTTTCAGTGGACTGAAGACACTAGTGAATTGTTTGGTACACAATATGATGGGTTATGAATCGTTTGTGTATTGAATCTGCACCCAAGCATCACCATAGTATCAAATCAACAGATGAGCATAACATCCCAGGCCTACAAAATAAACAGTCATTTATCGTGACTTTGATTTTTCATTTTTTGCTCAATCTTAGTTTAAAAATGAATTGAAATCCGCTTGGTCACTTTCATCTGTCAAACTGGGATTTGACAGTTTGAGTCCAGAATTTGTATTCCAATAACTTTATTTATATAGCACTTTACAAATAACACAGCTGAAACAAAGTGCTGCACACCACACAAAGAGGAAGACAAAACCAAAAAAACAGAAGGAAAGAAAATAGAAATGATGATAATTGTAGAGCACATGATCACACACAGCCTGTAGTTGCAACACAGACTTCAACAGACAGATCTGAGCTGGATTTAGTTAGTCACAATAAATGCCAATGAGTGGAAAAAGCTTCAAGGATGATTCTTGAAAATCTGAATAGTTGGGGAGAATGGGATGAGTGAAAACCAGATTTATTAGTTTAGAGTCTTTTTAAGGCAACCTAAATTTAATGATAGCAACTGTTAGCTCTTCACAGCTGCTCAGCCAGTCTCTCTCTGTCCAGGAGATTTTCCAGGATAAGGAAAAACGAGCAAGTTGCTGACGTGTGTGTGTGTGTGTCCCAGATTGTATTGATGTTACTTTAAAGTATTCCTAAGCTTTCTATGGTACAAAGGACTGAGCTGGACTCCCCCGGACCCTTCTAAGAACTGAGACTAAGTCTCTTAAATGGTTTCTGGTCCCACACCAGGGATTTTCAGAATGTCTGTGGACTTAAAAAAACTGGACAATAATTGGCCCATCGGGGATCGTGGATACCTTTCTTAAAAGACTGCAGTATTTGGATGTTAGGAGGGTTAGGGTTAGGGCCGATTCATTAAACCTCCTTTTCTCCCCGGGTCCATTTTGATTTCCTGACTAAACTTTGACATTCACCAGTCTGTGATAATTCATCAACATATTTTCCTCTGGTCTTAAACTTAGTTAACACAATTCACACACAATAATTTCTGCTTAACTCAAAAATGAGGCATGATTTCATTTAAATGAATTTACACATATTTCCAAAATGTGTAAAACCTGTGCTAATAAGTTGGAATAGAGTTGTCTTAAAAGGTCTAATAATTTCTAACTTCTTATGATGAGAAGACAACAGGAAGGTTAATGTAGATGTTTGGCAGGTCAGGTGATAAACAATGTTCTCTTGTGTCCAGTCTTGAGGCTGCACATGTTGTTTGTGTAAATGGATTTTATCAAGTCATGCACCACTTTTAAGCAGTTTGTAAAATAACCGTGCCTAATTGAATGAAATGCTTTTTTAATGAATGAAACATGCAAATGCAGATGTTTAGTTTTTTATTTTGAGGAACATATTTGTTGACTTGGGTGTGAATGAGATCTAATGTGTGATCATTTGGTATGAATGCACTTTGACTTTGACACAGGCCTGTCCCAATAACTACATTATACAGTAACATAATTATCAACATCATCATGTCTATATATGGACTTAGCATATGATACATGGACATGACATTCATCAATTTTTGACCTCCTTTCACATTAGCAGCTAAGAGGCTATTCATGTCACATTGGCTAAACAAGTAGTGTCCTCCATTCCTCACTGTGTACGTCCTGAGTGGAGACTGTAGGAAGAATTAAAGGTGAAGAATTAACTCCCCAACCATAATGACAGTCTGGGTTTATACATAAGTACCTCCCACACCCCTTACATTATTATACTATCATATTATCTTTATATCAGTGGTATAAAATGATCTTCAAATGACAATAATATTGTTTATTGCGATTATTTCTGAGACAATATATCGATCTAATTAATGCAGTTATGGTGACATGGCTATCAGGACATTGTGTTCCTTGGTAGTTATCAGTGTCAGATTTCTATCTGTAAATCAGATGTCGTCAAGATCACTCGCTTTCTTGGGGGTTTTAGGTGGTGGCTTTTTTCCCCAGGTCTAGCTCAGTAATCAGGAGGGCTAAAAGGTTCTTGGTGTCTTTGATTCTCAATTCTAACTTGTTTCAATTTTAAGTTATATGTGTTTGTTCTGCATCCGATTTGATAAGAATGTTTCCGTATAGTTTCTCGCAGTGACTCAACCAAATGTCTCCGTTTTGTATCACAGGGTCATTGGGTTTACTTTTTAGGTTTTTCCAATTTTCCCAGAATGTATTTGTGTTTATGGACTCCTAAATTATTGTCAGTTGTTATTGTGTGTACTGAGCCTTTTTGATCTTGACAGTATGTTTGTATTATTTTAGCATGCCACAGTAAAGGAGGCACACGTCTAGAGTGCTTGTGTCTGTGTTTTTGGTTGGATAATTGTTCTTTTCTTTTTTGTGGGCATTCCATATCAAACCAATTGGTCTCTTTGTTTTAGGGGTTTTGTGGCTGCTGCATTTCTTCAGTTGGGATTCGTGAGCTGTAGTCAGATGTGATTAATGCTTTTAACTGCTTGGTCCATGACGTCTTTACTGTGAGCAGACGTGGTGTCCAGAAAGTTCTCAAAGAGTGGTTGAATTTGTTGGCTCCCAATTCCTAGAACTGTGTGAAGTTCGGAGCCCATCAGTATGTTCTCCTGATGTTAAACAGACTATAGGTCTCTGTTTGTGAACACAGTCATTTGGCTGTGATCAGATTGAGGGTTTAGTGGTTTGACTATAAATGAAGTGAAAGGTTCCATTAGGGCAGGGTGATATGAACACAAATATATATCACAATATTTTTTACTAAATACCTCAATATCGATATTGCGATAATATTATAGGGATGACTATTGATGCTATCACAAAACATTTACACAATAAGATTTTTGATAAATAATCATCATTAATGTTGATATAATGACTAAGTGGGTAAAAGGCAGATAATAGAATAGTTTTGCTGTCCAAACAGAAAAGAATTGATCCCCTGCATGTTCCTCATAGAGATGGTGGAAGGTTTCATGGATATGATGCAAATCCATTTTAAAATGAGATAAACTGAGAAGATTAACTTGAAGTGATTTCATTGAAGTACTTTTTGTATGTAAGTGTGTAAGGGATAGTCTTAAACAGGAGTTTTTATATGACCTGACTTGGTTGGTGGATATGAGATTGAAGGTGCGATCTCTCCCAGGTTTCTGCAGGTGGTTGCTAGGCTCCTCAGTGGTGCAACAGAAACTAGCCATTAATTTTTGCACAAGCCCCCCTCCCCCCACAACATCATGCTGTGTATTTTGGGAAACATTCTGGAGAGCAATTGCTTGAATGCATTTTCTTTTGTCTCAGTATCTTGTAGCGCAGCTGATGAGCATTGACCAAACATGGTTAGAAAGCAAGAAGATGCTCTGCAATCCTTGTAATTGACTTAATCGAATTGTTGATTTCCAGCACAGCTGTACTTTATGACAGCAGAGGGGTTGCAAGTGGTTATGAGTTGTCTCTCTCTTAACAGAGAGAAACGGCAAAGGATACATGCGTACCTCGTTCATGCCAAATTGGGCAATGTTGCACCGTTTGCAGAGGTGATGGGTGTGTCACTACATGGGTTAGTGTGATGTATCAGCCGAGTGTGGAAATGTAGAGATACTAACCACAAACTCTGACTTGCAGCAGTATATCTGGATGGAAAGTGAACAGTGCAGGAAATGTATTGTAGCTGGAGCTGGGCAATATATCAATATTATATCAATATCAAAATATCAGACTAGATATCATTTTAGAATTTGTGGATATCATAATATTGTGATGTAGCATAGGTGTTTTTTTCTGGTGTTCTAACTTTTCTGTTATTTGCTTTTTACCCACTTAGGTTTAACTGACTGGCTGGTTTGGCATATTGTAATATTGTGATACGGCATTATAGCAAAATGATGTTATTTTCTGAATTTACCAGATTATTCTAGCTGTTCTATGATCTGCCTTTTACCGACTTAGTCATTATATCCACATTACTGATGATTCAAAAATCTTATTGTGTAAATATTTTGTGATAGCATCAACAGTCATCCCTTAGTATTTGGTTAAAAAAAATAGTGATATTTGATTTTATCCATATACGCCAGCCCTACTTTGAAGCACCTTTGGGTGTCACTGTGTTTATGCTGTACACATTTCTTCAGTGGACAAACTTCTTAATCCACTGCACACTGTATAATGAGAATTCACTGGAGGGATATGTTACAAATTGGCTCTGTTTGAAGGAAATGCAGCATATTTTCCATATAACAAACTCAGTCATTGTATGATGTGATGATTTACTCAAGTGTACTTGAAGCATAGCTGGAGGGTTTCCTGGTGGTCAAGTGTTTTTGGATGCAAACCCTGTATCTGTGACGTTCCCGTGAGAGACTCCAGACCCTCTATCTCTCTCTCTCCTGGAGTTGTCTGTCTTTGTTCTGTCACATCGTCGCTGGTTTTAATCACTGTAAGCTTAGAATTTCATTCCATCAAAATCAACATCCACATTTTTATGCTTTTATGCTTCTGTCCAACAGGCGTAACACAAGTAAGTGTACATGGGGATCGTTGGGACGTAGTTTTAGTTTCTTTTGACAAGCTGCTGACAGATGAAGCTGCTCTGAAAACGGATGACCTCACTGTTTGCTGTCCTAAAAAAGCATGATCACTAATGCTGGTTAGCTACCAGCTCAAAGCCTGAAAATTAAAGTTGGATTCCTGATATGATCCTTGACATAATAGTCAGGTTGGAGTACAAGTAAAGATTGTGGATTTAGAGTCCTTCATCAGAGAGGCCAATGTGAAACTGGCACAGGACTGAAAGTGGAGGAATGCAGTCAATGCATCACAGTGTGCATTTAGGTAGTTGCCATAGTGATTAGCTCAGACTAGAGTTCTGCAAGAGGACCAGAGAGGAAGCTGATGCTTATAATGAGGCTTTGTTCTGACTTCACCTGTGTGGTTTTCTTTTAGCAGAGGGTTCATTAACTGACAGGTGCTTGGGTCTGCACACCAGACCTGTACTTACATTCTCAGACAGTTAGTAGTTATGTAGGATGCAAGTAAGAATGAAATAAGTAGAGGTTTGTCTTGTTACTAAATTAGTGTTGAGCACAGATCATCATTGTTGCACACATTGTTTTGAAGTACACAGGAACAAAAGCCAGTGGAACTGCATGTGTCACATTCTGCTGTTTCCCCTTTAAAGCCTTTCTATGGCGTTTGTGTAACAGTGTGTCATTTCTGAAATTCACACAGAATTTTCTCAAACAATCAGGGTGCAATTATAGAATAAAAGTAATATTTTCTAGCTCTGGGTGCAAAAAGGATTGATTGCAGGAATCATTTGATGGGAGATGTTTCCATACTACTTGGTATGGATCTATTTCGGTCGATACCACAACACAGCTCTAGTCATCACAGTTGTGAGTAGTTTTCAGTGTTCAGTGTCAGTCTGGACTTTTTTATGAGGAATCCAGAACACAGAATGCAGCATAGTGCACTTCAGACATAATGTAATATAGCTTCATCCAAGTATCATACAGTGACCTGCACAGCTGCCATGGTAACTGAGAGATGTGATATGTGAGTGCTTCTTTACACTGTCACTTTGTTTAGTCTGCACTCTTCCACTCTCTTCATTTCATTTCTTTAAATTCCTGACATCCATCCAGCTCTGACTGATTCTGTTGCCTTTTTATTTCAGAGTGTGTTCTCTTCAGGTCTGAGAAAGATCATTTTATATTGGCTGTCATAAAACTAGAGTTGAAACAATGGTTTTTCAGATGGTCTCGGCTCTAAACCAGATTAGCATGCTTAATGTCTCCACAGTGCTGAGCGCTGATTGGAAACCTGTGTGAGCTGTGAGGAAGGAGAAAGAGGAAATGACACCAATAGTTAACATGCCTCAGCTGTGACACAGGCCAGCTGCATGACGTATGAGCGCTTGAATGACTCCATATGTTCTTTGTGTGCTGCACAGAGCAGCGCTTCATAGACCTGCACTCACTCTTTTTTATTAACAGTCCTGTTAAACAAGGTGTGTGTGCAGCCCAGGTAAACAAGTCATCCTTCAAACAGTGGGTTCTGTCCATGTAATGCATGGTGGGATTAATAGACCAGGGGGGCTCTGGGGCCTAAAATGATCCATGGGCCCCTACTGAGTCCTGCCCTCTCCTCCTCTCTCATTTTGCATATTTTCTATTGTTTCTCTCTTTTTGTACAATGTGTTTAAAGCTAACAACAATCTTAACAACTGATTCAGCTTCAAGATTTAATATTTTTCTTCTGTTTTGAAATCTGACTGAAACACAACATTGAGATATTATCACATTATAAAGGGGAACATGTTAGCAAACAGTTGCCTGTTGCACGCTCAACATACTCACAACAACGTTAGCACTCATTTGGAGTCGTGTGAAGTCCAGTGTTCACTCTGCGTTTAGCTGTTTAGCTTCAAGTCCACCAGCTAGTTTCTAACTGGGTCTGTCAGCTGTTTGCAGTGGTTAATAGTAACTAAATGCATTTACTCATTTACTCATGTTCTGTACTTATGTATAATTTTGAAGTACTTGTACTTTACTGTAGTACAGTTTGAGGTACTTGTAGTTTAATGTAGTATTTCCATGTGATGCTACTTTATACATCTCAGAGGGAAATATTGTACTTTCTACTCCACTACATTTATTTAACAGCTTTAGTTACTTTTCAGATGCATATTTGACACAATGGATAATATAACAAGCTTTTAAAATACAACACATTGTTAAAGATGAAACCAAAAAGCAGTGTGTAGTCGGCTCACATTCAGATGTCTGAGTTGTTAATATCTCACCAAATAGTGATTTTTCCCTCTAAACTTCTCACATGCTTTTATTTCAATAAATGTTCAAATGATCCAATATTTCAGCAAAAATCAAAGATTAGAGAAAAAGTCCAAAAACTGGAAATACATTTTGTGTATCAGAACTTAGTTTTTCTTCTTTCCTCTCCCATTAATGATTTCACCAGCCTTCACATTTATCTGCTGACCCTTTTGAGGGGCCCCACCCCTAGGTT
Source organism: Scomber japonicus (assembly GCF_027409825.1). Lineage (NCBI taxonomy): Eukaryota > Metazoa > Chordata > Actinopteri > Scombriformes > Scombridae > Scomber > Scomber japonicus. Next base: position 38,996,732 of record NC_070586.1, on the reverse strand, counting down.
GGGAACCACTGGACTAAACTAGCTAACTGTATGAAGTAGTGTAAACTAGCTAACTGTATATAAAGTAGTGTAAACTAGCTAACTGTATGAAGTAGTGTAAACTAGCTAACTGTATATAAAGTAGTGTAAACTAGCTAACTGTATATAAAGTAGTGTAAACTAGCTAACTGTATATAAAGTAGTATAAACTAGCTAATTGTATATTAAGTAGTGTAAACTAGCTAACTGTATATAAAGTAGTATAAACTAGCTAACTGTATATAAAGTAGAGTAAACTAGCTAACTGTATATAAAGTAGTATAAACTAGCTAACTGTATATAAAGTAGTGTAAACTAGCTAACTGTATATAAAGTAGAGTAAACTAGCTAACTGTATATAAAGTAGTGTAAACTAGCTAACTGTATATAAAGTAGTATAAACTACCTAATTGTATATAAAGTAGTATAAACTAGCTAACTGTATATAAAGTAGAGTAAACTAGCTAACTGTATATAAAGTAGTGTAAACTAGCTAACTGTATATAAAGTAGTATAAACTACCTAATTGTATATAAAGTAGTATAAACTAGCTAACTGTATATAAAGTAGTATAAACTAGCTAACTGTATATAAAGTAGTGTAAACTAGCTAACTGTATATAAAGTAGTGTAAACTAGCTAACTGTATATAAAGTAGATGGATTGGAGGCCTATAATAGGGAGCTCTGTCTAAAACTGATACCTGCTCTGCTGAGCTTCCAAGCGAGCCGAGCCGATACTATGTGATGTCAACAGACTGCCGGCCACTGATTGGTCAGAAGAGTTGTCGCTGGAAGAGTCATGAGCCGTCCCACACAAGAATCAAACCCGGCATTTTTAAACACCGGCAACAGCGTTACAGCGTTTCGGCTCAATTTTCTTGCTTTGTGTGTGACAGAAAGCCACATACAGCAGCAAGTACACCATCGCCTCCATGTCCTCCATTGTTTGTGTTTGTGTCGCGTATAAAACGGAAGTTTCGCCGTGCTATGACGACCCTGCTCACGTTGAATAGGTATCTTTTTGTAATGGAAAAGGTTGTTCCTGGAACCGAGTCGAGCCGAGTAGTGCTGGAACTTTGTAGTGGAAAAGCGCCATTAAAGGTAGAAGCAGTCATGGTAACTTTGAAGTGTGTTTGAACAATCTGTTTCCATCAGCATTTATTACCTCTTCTCTTTTTCAATATAAGTTTTCCACTTTACTACATATTTAACTTTTTCTTTTTTTTTTCAATGATTTGGAATCTTCTTAAGATTTCAGATGTTTTATGGGAGAAGTTGAAAATACACATGAAAACAGGTGGATGGGAAAGTAATGGTATCATTTTGTGACCTAAGGTTTTTGAGAATTGGGTAAACCAAAAATAACACAAGGGCTTACCCAAGACTTGTAATTTGGTTTGAGCAGAGTTTGAGTCAATCTTCAAATCCAGAAAGTGTGAATGATGTCTTGTGATGTGTGTAAGGAGGAACGAGAGGAAGAGGTTGGAAATCCCAATTTTGGCTTTGTTTGAAATCCTCTCATTCCATCTGAGCCTCAGTCAAAATAAAATAACCCTCTTGGAGAGGGTCTGGGGATTTTGCCTCTGGCGCTACGAGGAACTCTGGCACCCATCACTGCCCTCCCCCCACACATACACACTTCCTGGCTTTGTCATAGGTGGGAGTTCTTGCACACTGTCCAATAAGACTGAACAGCATCTCAGAATTAACATGTTTTCTTTATCACAGCACTCAGTGTTTAACATGCTTTTCTGGCTTTGAGCAGATATTCATTTTCTTTGGAAGCCGGACAACTTAAGGAATGTAGAGAGGTTCAGCTTAGAGTCTTAGCGGCCCTCTTTCTCACGCACCATTTGACTCCACTGTTTGAAACAGCCAGTCAAGCTAAAATAACATACACTCATAAACACACACAGACACACCTATTAAGTTATTAATAGTAACCACATTAAGGTCTTACAAATTATGAAATGGTAAATGGACTGTACTTATATAGTGGTTTTCTAGTCTTTTCACTTTCACCCATTCACACACATTCATACACTGATGGAGTAGCCATCAGGAGTAATTTGGGGTTAAGTATCTTGTCTCTCTCGACAGACAGACAGACAGACAGACAGACAGACAGACAGACACACTCCTGGTGACTACTCCATATATATATTTTATATTATATGACCCAGAGATCTATATTCTTGTTCCAGGTTTGTCAGAGGAGAATAAAATCCAAACACCAGCCTTCACTGATGCTGTACGAATCTACCGCCAAGCTAAAGGGCACTATGGCACCTGGGAAATGATGTGTGGTGTACAGTCACAGGTAAGCATCGCACTAATTACACATATCACTTTCATCATCCACCCTCCCCTGGGGTTTACGGTTATTCTTAAATATTGTAGTTGGAAGGGGAGAAACCTGACTCGTGACATACACGATGTGAACAAGGGTCTTACAGTCATACCAGTAATGCAGATGCATTCTCTGAATTCCTGCTTTAGCCTGATACTTCAGAGTAACCTGGTTTATTGCATGCATGTAAAGTTTATTATTTACTGTCAGCTTTCACTTTGGTTATGAACATGCTTTGTGTGCCCTGAAGGCTGATTGAAAGGCTTTAAATGTGCTGTATGGCAGGCGTGGTCTGGCCCAGGTCTCTATAGCCTTCTTCTGGCACTGAACAGGTTTTTCTGGATGCTGCAGTCATCACATTATCATAATATGATATGATTATAGGTGTATTAGCTAATGAATCCTAAACACAACTTGGGGAATTGACCCACAGGTCATTCACAGCTAAATATTTAGTATCTGTTGGCTGGTGTGGATGTCCCTCCCCAAATTCCTCTCACATGGTCTGCTAAGTGAATTGGCTTTGGAACAGAACCAGTTTGTGTTCTCCAGTTATTGGCTGTGGTACAATAGTTACTTTTTTTGCTGTGCTAACCTTGTTAAAGAGTCACTTTATGATGCAATGAAGGCTTCACCCTGTTGGGACTGTGCTATGATGTCTGAGGTCTTTTCATGAGTTTATGATCTCTATTTCACCAATTTCACACATGTGCATGTATGTGTGTACGGTCAGGAGAGTAAGTGGTTGGTCATCCACCAACACTAAATTACTGTTGTTGAGTTTGGTCAGCAGGAAATTGGAGCAGATACTTTGTAGTTGTGGAGGTCAGTGAGTGCACACTTTTTACTGCATGCTTGTAGTGATGCTGCTCTATCCAAGATGTCTCAGAGTAAAAATCAAGTGCCCAAGGGCCCCTCCACTGCCCCTTTGTCTTTTGGAAGCTCTTAAGAGTTGTCTTCTTGTTAACTTCTTGTTACTAAAAAGAATCGGCATCTGCAAAGAATTAGTAGAATATTTACTCCTGGCTTTACTGAGAGCTTACATATGTTTTCATTTATTTCTTTTTATTGCAAAAGAACCTGTTGAGCATACTTCTTCTTCTTTCTACAATTATATGTAGTAGTTATCTTTTATTGTATGTTTACTAAACAGTCACACACTGCATGTCTATATATGTATTTCATAGAAAATATGCTATTATGAAAATTAGGGCCCGACCGATACTGCATTTTTCAGGCTGTTAACGATATCCGAAAATTCAAAACATATTGTCTGTTAATCTTATACATACAGAATATATACATAATCACACTTTTTTATGTATGTAATTACTAAACACTTGTGACAAAGATATATATATATATATATATATATATATATAATGGAATCATGGCATTTTACATTTTTTATAAAATGACATAAGTGCAGTGAAACCTATATATCTTAAAAAATATCAGCACATATCAGACGGTTTAAACAGCAATACCGATATATCTGTGATAGGCCAATATCGGCCAATAATATCGGTCGGGCTCTAATAAAAATATAAATATATGAAATATGACTTCCTCTAGTAATTTGTCTAATATGCATACAACTTCATATTTAGTTTAGTCATTGCATATACTGTACCAGTCACCATTCACATCAATGAGAAAGTGTTTCCAAACTTTTGACTGGTACTGTACACTGTGTATATCAAAGACCGAGAAGTGGTCTGGTCTAGAAAGAAGGAGCTAAAGAGAACCGCCCCAGGGGTCTACCTGAATGAGGACTTCTCCGAGGCAGTTAGACAGAAAAGAAAGGAGCTGCTGCCCAAACTGAGAGAAGCTTGGGACAGAGGGGGAATTGCGTACTTTAAATTTGATCATTTAGTCGTCCACCCACCAAGGGTGAGGGGGGGTGGTCTGAACCGCAACACCAGTGCTGTTCCCTCTCCTGTGACCTCCACCCCGAAATGAAGCCTACTGAACTTAAGTGTTAAATAGCAGTGTGTACATTTTATTTTACGTATTTTATTTTATTTCGTTGTGTTTTATTTTATTTTATCTTTGTTTTGTTCTGTTTTGTTTTGTTTGAGTTGTTTGGACATACATGTCTATTAAAATACCAAAAAAAGGTTTAAAATGTGCTCATTTAAACATCTGCAGTTTGAAAAACAAGGTTAATGAGTTAAGCTCAATATTGCATGACAATGATATCCACATAATGCCCATCTCGGAAACGCATTTGGATAACACAATAGCGGATTCAGTAGTTTCTATACAAGGGTACAACTTTTTTAGACGGGATAGGGACAGATTTGGAGATGGCACAGCTTTTTTTCTGAAAGAACACATTCCAGCTAAAATCAGAAAAGATTTAAGTAGGAATGGTGTGGAGGCCTTATGGCTTCACATTCCTTATTGTAAACCAATATTAATATGTTGTTGTTATAGGCCACCATGTTCTAATGTGGATTATTTAGACAATATATGTAGTATGCTGCAGATTGTAACTGACAAAAACTCTGAGGTCTTTTTTGTGGGAGATATGAATATCAACTGGTTTAATAGTCACTGTGCTTTGAGGAATAGGCTGGGTGATGCAGCTGCTATATGTAACCTATCTCAGATCATAAATATGCCAACAAGAATTATATTAACAAGCAAGGCTCACTGTCGTCAACTTGCATAGATCATCTCTTTACTAACAACCCAGAGAAATGTTCAAAAGCAGTGTCCGTACCTGTAGGATTTACACAACATTACCACAACATTATTGCACTAACCATAAAAACAAAGGTTCCGAAAGCTGGACCAGAGGAGCTAGAGAAACTTCTGTTATCAATTAAATGGGATAATCCCTGTGGCATTGATAATTTAGATGCCAGATTATTGTAGTTATCGGCTAGAATAGTGGTGAGGGCAATTTTTCATATCTTTAAATTGTGTTCGATGTATGTGTCTTTCCTCAGCTGTGGAAGGTTGCAAAGATTACTACACTGTCGAAAAATAATAGAGAGCCTCTATCAGGACCTAACAGTAGACCGATTAGTATTTTGCCTGTCTTGGGCAAAATTATGGAGAAAATCCTTTTTATCCAAATTCAGAAGTATTTAGAAGAAAATAGCATTAATTCTGAGCACCAACATGCCTATAAAACAGGCTATTCAACCTGCTCAGCCTTAACATCTCTTACGGATCATTGGTTAAAAAGTATTGATGAGAAATTAATTGTAGGTGCAGTGCTGTTGGATTTTAGCGCAGCTTTTGACATTATAGATCATGAGTTGTTACTCAGAAAGCTTTCAGCTTACAGGTTAAATAACTCTCTTCCAATTATTAAAAAGTTATCTGTCTAACAGACAACAATGTGTGATGTTTAACGGCTCCCTCTCAACTATTGTGACGCTGAATAGTGGGGTTCCACAGGGGAGCAGCCTTGGGCCCCTACTATACTCCATCTTTGTTAATGACATGCCATATGCATTAAAGCAAGCAGGTGCAGTAATTTACGCGGATGACACGTCATTGCATGTCTCTGCAGAAAACATTACATCTGTGGAAAAATTACTTCAACATGAATTAATGCTAGTCTCAGAGTGGGTTTTAGAGAATAAGCTAAAGCTGAATGTCATGAAAACAAAATGTATGGTTATTGGCTCTAGTCATGCACTCAGGTCGGAGCCAAAGCTGTGTCTGTCGATAAGGGGCATTGATATAGAGCAGGTCAGCGAGGCCAAGCTGTTGGGAGTAACGGTTGATGAGACTCTATCTTGGTCTAAGCACATTATTAATATAGTGTCCAAAATGAGCTTTAACATCTCTAACATCAGAAGAATAACGTACCTTCTCAACGAATCAACGGTTAAACTATGAATTAATGCCTTAGTTCTGTCTCCTCTAAACTACTGCCCAATAGTTTGGTCCAGTGCCTCAAAAAAGGACCTTTTTAAACTCCAGCTAACTCAGAACAGGGCAGCACACCTTGCTCTGAGGTGCTCTGAGAGAAAGTGTCAGGAATATGCATAGAAGACTCGCATGGATGCTGGTGGAGGAGAGACTGGTTTATGGTCTTATGTTTTTGAGAAAGACTTATGTGTCACATAAACCTTTTTCTTTTTTTTCACAACTTCAACTGACAAATGTGAAACATGGTTATAGTACTAGACAGGCCTCAGGAAACAACTTCACCTTGCCTTTACCTAGAAGCAATGCACTCAAAAGGTCAGTTATGTATAGAGCTGTAGCTCACTGGAACAGTCTCCCCCCACACGTAATTACAACCACTGGAATGTCGAGTTTTAAAGTCAAACTGAGAGAAGCCGTGCTTAGTTATAATATTTAGTTGCAATAGCCTTCTATTAAATTAGGAAGTCATGTTGATACATCTGCGTTGAACAGCTTGGTGCATTTTGTGCTTCAGGTTGCCTCGTGTATACGCTTCTGTAATCATGTAACTCTTTTATTACATTACATTTACATATTACATTTACATTGCATTCTTTAATATATTTCTGTGGTCATGTTGACTCGGGTTGAATGGTGTTGTGTAATTCTTTGTATAAATGATGTAATTGTTGTAATAATTGCTTGTTTTAATGTGGACCCCAGGAAGAATAGTCTTCATTTCTATGAAGACTAATGGGGATCCAAAAGATACAATAAAACAATGTAAATTATCCAGAAATCCAAAGAAAAGAACAATTTTAAGATGCTTCATAACACTGATACAAAAATTCCAGTAATAAATCAAACTGAATTGAAACTAACAGAAGCAGAGACATTTAATGGATAGCACAATCCCTGATGCTTTACATCATAGGTTGTCATATTTTACACAGAATTGCCATTTAAAAATAAGATTTGGACAGAACTTTATATTTAAAAGAATGTGCAATACGGATTGGGGACTTCCGGTGATCAGCTGGACAAGATGGTGGCGTAGGTCGAACCTGCTCAACCCAGCATTGCTAGTTTTATTGATTTTCACCGTTTTGACAACTATTACTTTTCTCATTCGAATGTACCACTAACTGTGGTAACCGCCATGACCGATTCAAGCAAGAAATTGGAGCCAGGTCTTGCTGTAAAGACGAGAGGGATGTCCGACATGGAGGACATAGCCGAAGCTGTACTTGAAACACAACGTGGCTACCTAGAGACACGCTTCAACAAACTTCAGCAGAAGGGAGAAGACACAGAGGCAAAATTAGGAGCCATTCAAGCTGATTTATTTTCTATAAATGAGAGTATCTGCTCCGATCCGGCAATGTTGAACTGGACAAAATACGGTCGGATGTTGAAACTAACCATTAGAAGCTAGCTAGCCATGAGGACACGTTGGAGACGATGCAACTTAAGCTAGCGAACATGGAGGATCGGAGCAGGCACTGCAACACCCATGCCGTCGGGCTACCAGAAGGGCTTGAATGGTCCAACACGGTCCAGTTCCTCACAAAATCGCTACCGAAGTGGTTCCCCACCCTCAGCAATCTAGAGGGCGAAATTATGCGTGCTCACCGCATGTGAGAATGGATTTATAAAGTCGAGGCTAGCTGCAGACAATGTCAGGCGACTTCTCCATATAGTCGATGCAGCAGTAGACAACCCCTTGACGCTATGAAAGCCTTTGATGGGAGAAATGGTTTATGTGTGGTTGAATATTTTTTCGTGTTAAAGTTGATAATGCAACAAACATAGGTGCAACATGTTGCTTGTTTTTAGAGCAGAAACTTAACAATTTGTTGCTTAAAGTGCATCTGACATCATTATTTTACCATCCTACTAGTGTGTTGTCTTTGCGTAATAGGTGGCATAATAAAACATTTTGTTTTATGTAGAAAAAATGGAAACCATGGCAGTCTTTTACAAATGAAACACTTTATTTCAATGACTACTTTTTAGAGTTTATTGTTTTCTTTAAACATATTAAAATTAGTTGACAATGAACCTAATTAACCTACACCAACATTTTATTTTACATTTTGTGAAATAGACCAGATTGTCTATTTAGCTTGTAATAGTATGCATCAGCAAACAATTTATCATCAGGGCTGTGTTGTAGATGTTGATGAAAGCCTTTTGTAGTTATTTTATTTATGTTTACATATTTATGTTCTTATTTTTATTTATTTATGTTCTGCAATACAATTGTTAATTTGTTAATTTCGTAAATAAATGTTTCTTTTTTTGGTTAAAGAAAAAGCAATATCGGCTTCAAATATCGGCCATCTGCTAAGGCTGACATTGTATGAAATTGATAACTGATCCCACGTGTAGCCTATGTTCTATGAAGGCCTCTGGCACTTTTTTGCATATGATATGGAATTTTCCTCCTGTTTCACAATTCTGGTCCAATCGGTGACTCTACCAGTGATTATACCTGTTCTCTTGCTAATTGATCTGTCAGAGGTTAATATTACCAAACTTAAAAAGCGCATTGTCCTAGCTGGCCTGACAGCTGCCAAGAAGTTGATAGCCTTACGATGGCAACCTCCCCATTCTCTCACCATCTCACTTACCTTCCTAGATGTAATTTATCTTAAACTGTCAACTGCTAGAATTAATGGCGCTAGTGAGGCTTCCATAAACAACTTGTGTTCAGCAGCTGACTCACTGAAGGAACTTATAAGATAAGTTCTTCCCTTACCTAATGCCTTTTTTCTGAGACTCTTAACCTCAGAGTTTCATCGAGGACACCGAACAGAATGTCATTGTTTGAGTGAAAATGATCCATTATTGTGTTAGTCTGAAGCCTGGAAACGGGATAGAGACAAACTGTCCCACAGAGCATGGTGCTCGTGCTGTTAACTGGAATAATACAGTTTATACCAGTTTAGTGAGTGAGGTGATTGTAATTTGTGTGTTTTGCTTGTAGATCCTGTCTAACCTGGTGATGGAGGGTCTTCTCCCAGACCTGAGGGAGCTCATCTCTCCTCGACTCAAAGGCAAACTGCATGAGAGGCAGAGGAACTGGATGCTGGTAAGAACATCTCAGCTGTATGTGTTCCTGTTACTGTTTGGGACACATTCATCCCCCAAAATATTTGATTAAAAAATCCCACTAATTCAAAAGAGTGGGATACTCCCCTTGTTGTTTATTTTATTTTATTGTAACTCACATATGTATCACTGTTTATCTGTATTCTTTAAAATTAAACCTCATAAGAAACCTACCAAATGAAATCAAATGAAAGGTTATTTCACAGTGGTTGTAGAAGCAGTTAATAGTTTTTGTATTAGAACATTAATTGCTATAAATGAGCAAATAAAGTGCATTACTCATGTCAAAGGAGGACATTGCTGATTGGCTGATGACCCAGCAACTTTTAATGCCTGTTTGCAGTTTTTAGAACATGCATTTTTTCCACACTTACTTGATAGAACCTGAGTGACCGTAGCTTTGGTTCGCTGGAATTTGGAGTCATGGCTTCAGGTGTGTTTCTCCTGTGTATACAGATCAGTGATGCAGTGTACAGTCTGGTGCAGGAACAGTGCAAAGCCCAGTACGAGGCGGTGGTACAGAAGTGTGAGTCGGGCCACACCTTGCTAGAGGCCTCCATTCGCACAGACATGGACCAGATCATCACCTCCAAGGAGCACGTCACCAACAAGATTCGAGGTTTGGCCTGTTTTTTTTTTAATGCTTGCCTTTTCAGTAATGTTCTCAGTTCGTCACTTCTTTGCTGCTCACATTAAATGTGTGGAGTTAACAGGAGTCGTGTGCACTCAGCATGCGTTATACTTAAATGTATTAAAAGATTTCAATTTATTTAAATGAAAGATTGGTTTGAAGCTGCCTGCCGGCTGGTACCCTTCTATGTGAGATTTTCATGTTCTCCTCATGTCTGCGTGAGTTCTCCCACAGACCAAAAACATGCAGGTTAGGTTAATTGGAGACACTAAATTACCTGTAAGTGTGAATTTGAGTGTGAATGGTTGTCTGTCTAATATATGTCAGCCCTGTACTGCTGACCTGTCCAGAGTGTACCCTGCCTCTCGCCCATTGACAGATGAGATTGGGTCCAGCCCCTTCTGAAACCCTCTATAGGATAAGCGTTTTGGAAAATGAATGAATAAATGAAAGACTGTTGAAAGAGTTGTGAGATGGATTATGAATGGGCAGATAAAGGAGAGGAAAATCACATACTGTAGGTTCTCCTATATTGGGAGGTATAAAGGGTGGGGGCATGACATTCAGTTAGTTGCAATCTCCAACCTCACCACTAGATGCCACTAAATCATACACACTGGTCCTTTAACACACACACCTGATCAACATGCATATCTCCTGTCTGAAAGTTACCATGCTTACAAAATGATTTGCATAAATACAATATATAATTTCCTTGACCAAATTATGTTGTTTGTCTGCTTTGCTTTGACACCACAATCTGCACTGATTGGCAACAGACTCTTATGCAGGCATTCTCAGTCTGGTTGTTTAGTCTGATAATGAAACGAGTCATTGCACGGGGGGTTTCACACTCAACAAAATGTATCTGCTGATTTACAGACGTCTCTTTCACAATGTAAGTCAGTGGGAGAGGGGCGGGGGTCTGTTTGGGCCCAATAGCATCACGTGACGTGTAATTATACGGTTAGGCCACTGTGTCAAATTGGCTTCAAAGCCCTCCTTCTTGGTGGTTTGGTTGATGTGCTACACAGTGACATCAGTGACATAATGACCCTTCCTTCTTTTAAAACTTCCATGCTGTTAATGAGGAGTTCATGAGATCTGTTCATTAGTATTAACCAGAGTAAAAACAAGAATTTC